>NC_083432.1:5806292-5866110 GCF_020745735.1 Hemiscyllium ocellatum | reverse complement strand
TAGAGTGAGGGAGGGTGTCAGTGTGGAGGGGGAGTGAGTGAGGGAGGGTGTCAGTGTGGAGGGGGAGTGAGTGAGGGAGGGTGTCAGTGTGGAGGAGGAGTGAGTGAGGGAGGGAGGGTTTCAGTGTGGAGGAGGAGTGAGTGAGGGAGGGTGTCAGTGTGGAGGAGGAGTGAGTGAGGGAGGGTGTCAGTGTGGAGGAGGAGTGAAGGAGGGAGGGAGGTTGTCAGTGTGGAGGGGGAGTGAGTGAGGGAGGGAGGGTGTCAGTGTGGAGGGGGAGTGAGTGAGGGAGGGTGTCAGTGTGGAGGGGGAGAGAGTGAGGGAGGGTGTCAGTGTGGAGGGGGAGTGAGTGAGGGAGGGAGGGTGTCAGTGTGGAGGGGGGAGTGAGTGAGGGAGGGAGGTTGTCAGTGTGGAGGGGGAGTGAGTGAGGGAGGGTGTCAGTGTGGAGGGGAGAGTGAGTGAGGGAGGGAGGGTGTCAGTGTGGAGGAGGAGTGAAGGAGGGAGGGAGGGTGTCAGTGTGGAGGAGGAGTGAAGGAGGGAGGGAGGGTGTCAGTGTGGAGGGGGAGTGAGTGAGGGAGGGAGGTTGTCAGTGTGGAGGGGGAGTGAGTGAGGGAGGGTGTCAGTGTGGAGGGGGAGTGAGTGAGGGAGGGAGGGTGTCAGTGTGGAGGAGGAGTGAAGGAGGGAGGGAGGGTGTCAGTGTGGAGGAGGAGTGAAGGAGGGAGGGAGGGTGTCAGTGTGGAGGGGGAGTGAGGGAGGGAGGGAGGGTGTCAGTGTGGAGGGGGAGTGAGGGAGGGAGGGAGGGTGTCAGTGTGGAGGGGGAGTGAGTGAGGGTGGGTGTCAGTGTGGAGGGGGAGTGAGTGAGGGAGGGTGTCAGTGTGGAGGGGGAGTGAGTGAGGGAGGGTGTCAGTGTGGAGGGGGAGTGAGGGAGGGTGGGAGGGTGTCAGTGTGGAGGGGGAGTGAGGGAGGGAGGGTGTCAGTGTGGAGGGGGAGTGAGGGAGGGAGGGTGTCAGTGTGGAGGGGGAGAGTGAGTGAGGGAGGGTGTCAGTGTGGAGGGGGAGTGAGGGAGGGAGGGTGTCAGTGTGGAGGAGGAGTGAGTGAGGGAGGGTGTCAGTGTGGAGGAGGAGTGAGTGAGGGAGGGTGTCAGTGTGGAGGGGGAGTGAGGGAGGGAGGGAGGGTGTCAGTGTGGAGGGGGGAGTGAGGGAGGGAGGGTGTCAGTGTGGAGGGGGAGTGAGTGAGGGAGGGTGTCAGTGTGGAGGGGGAGTGAGTGAGGGAGGGAGGCTGTCAGTGTGGAGGGGGAGTGAGGGAGGGAGGGTGTCAGTGTGGAGGGGGAGTGAGGGAGGGGGGGTGTCAGTGTGGAGGGGGAGTGAGGGAGGGAGGGTGTCAGTGTGGAGGAGGAGTGAAGGAGGGAGGGAGGGTGTCAGTGTGGAGGAGGAGTGAGTGAGGGAGGGTGTCAGTGTGGAGGGGGAGTGAGGGAGGGTGGGAGGGTGTCAGTGTGGAGGGGGAGTGAGGGAGGGAGGGTGTCAGTGTGGAGGGGGGAGTGAGTGAGGGAGGGTGTCAGTGTGGAGGAGGAGTGAGTGAGGGAGGGTGTCAGTGTGGAGGGGGAGTGAGGGAGGGAGGGTGTCAGTGTGGAGGAGGAGTGAGTGAGGGAGGGTGTCAGTGTGGAGGAGGAGTGAGTGAGGGAGGGTGTCAGTGTGGAGGGGGGAGTGAGGGAGGGAGGGAGGGTGTCAGTGTGGGAGGGGAGTGAGGGAGGGAGGGTGTCAGTGTGGAGGGGGAGTGAGTGAGGGAGGGTGTCAGTGTGGGGGGGGAGTGAGTGAGGGAGGGAGGCTGTCAGTGTGGAGGGGGAGTGAGGGAGGGAGGGTGTCAGTGTGGAGGGGGAGTGAGGGAGGGAGGGTGTCAGTGTGGAGGGGGAGTGAGTGAGGGAGGGTGTCAGTGTGGAGGAGGAGTGAGTGAGGGAGGGTGTCAGTGTGGAGGGGAGTGAGTGAGGGAGGGAGGGTGTCATTGTGGGGGGGGAGTGAGTGAGGGAGGGAGTCAGGGGTCAGTGTGGAGGGGAGTGAGTGAGGGAGGGAGGGTGTCAGTGTGGAGGGGGGGAGTGAGGGAGGGAGGGAGGGTGTCAGTGTGGAGGGGGAGTGAAGGAGGGAGGGAGGGTGTCAGTGTGGAGGAGGAGTGAGTGAGGGAGGGTGTCAGTGTGGAGGGGGAGTGAGGGAGGGAGGGAGGGTGTCAGTGTGGAGGGGGGGGAGTGAGGGAGGGAGGGAGGGTGTCAGTGTGGAGGGGGAGTGAGTGAGGGAGGGTGTCAGCGTGGAGGGGGAGTGAGGGAGGGAGGGAGGGTGTTAGTGTGGAGGGGGAGTGAGTGAGGGAGGGTGTCAGTGTGGAGGGGGATTGAGTGAGTGAGGGAGGGTGTCAGTGTGGAGGGGGAATGAGGGAGGGAGGGTTTCAGTGTGGAGGGGGAGTGAGTGAGGGAGGGTGTCAGTGTGGAGGGGGAATGAGGGAGGGAGGGTTTCAGTGTGGAGGGGGAGTGAGTGAGGGAGGGTGTCAGTGTGGGGGGAGTGAGGGAGGGTGTCAGTGTGGAGGGGGAGTGAGTGAGGGAGGGTGTCAGTGTGGAGGGGGAGTGAGGGAGGGTGTCAGTGTGGAGGGGGAGTGAGGGAGGGAGGGTTTCAGTGTGGAGGGGGGAGTGAGTGAGGGAGGGAGGGTGTCAGTGTGGAGGGGGAGTGAGTGAGGGAGGGAGGGTGTCAGTGTGGAGGGGGTGTGAGTGAGTGAGGGAGGGTGTCAGTGTGGAGGGGGAAGTGAGTGAGGGAGGGTGTCAGTGTGGAGGGGAGTGAGGGAGGGTGTCAGTGTGGAGGGGAGTGAGGGAGGGTGTCAGTGTGGAGTGGGAGTGAGTGAGTGAGGGAGGGTGTCAGTGTGGAGGGGGAATGAGGGAGGGAGGGTTTCAGTGTGGAGGGGGAGTGAGTGAGGGAGGGTGTCAGTGTGGAGGGGGAGTGAGTGAGTGAGGGAGGGTGTCAGTGTGGAGGGGAGTGAGGGAGGGTGTCAGTGTGGAGGGGGAGTGAGTGAGGGAGGGTGTCAGTGTGGAGGGGGAGTGAGGGAGGGAGGGTTTCAGTGTGGAGGGGGGAGTGAGTGAGGGAGGGTGTCAGTGTGGAGGGGGAGTGAGTGAGTGAGGGAGGGTGTCAGTGTGGAGGGGAGTGGAGGGAGGGTGTCAGTGTGGAGTGGGAGTGAGTGAGTGAGGGAGGGTGTCAGTGTGGAGGGGGAGTGAGTGAGGGAGGGTGTCAGTGTGGAGGGGAGTGAGGGAGGGTGTCAGTGTGGAGTGGGAGTGAGTGAGTGAGGGAGGGTGTCAGTGTGGAGGGGGTGTGAGTGAGGGAGGGAGGGTGTCAGTGTGGAGGGGGAGTGAGTGAGGGAGGGTGTCAGTGTGGAGGGGGAGTGAGTGAGGGAGGGAGGGTGTCAGTGTGGAGGGGGAGTGAGGGAGGGTGTCAGTGTGGAGGGGGAGTGAGTGAGTGAGGGTGTCAGTGTGGAGGGGGAGTGAGTGAGGGAGGGAGGGTGTCAGTGTGGAGGGGGTGTGAGTGAGGGAGGGAGGGTGTCAGTGTGGAGGGGGAGTGAGGGAGGGAGGGAGGGTGTCAGTGTGGAGGGGGAGTGAGTGAGGGAGGGTGTCAGTGTGGAGGGGGAGTGAGGGAGGGTGTCAGTGTGGAGGGGGAGTGAGTGAGTGAGGGAGGTTGTCAGTGTGGAGGGGGAGTGAGGGAGGGAGGGTGTCAGTGTGGAGGGGGGGTGAGTGAGTGAGTGAGGGAGGGTGTCAGTGTGGAGGGGGAGTGAGTGAGGGAGGGAGGGTGTCAGTGTGGAGGGGGAGTGAGTGAGGGAGGGTGTCAGTGTGGAGGGGGAGTGAGTGAGGGAGGGTGTCAGTGTGGAGGAGGAGTGAGTGAGGGAGGGAGGGTGTCAGTGTGGAGGGGGAGTGAGTGAGGGAGGGAGGGTGTCAGTGTGGAGGAGGAGTGAAGGAGGGAGGGAGGGTGTCAGTGTGGAGGGTGAGTGAGGGAGGGAGGGTTTCAGTGTGGAGGAGGAGTGAGTGAGGGAGGGAGGGTGTCAGTGTGGAGGGGGAGTGAGTGAGGGAGGGAGGGTGTCAGTGTGGAGGGGGAGTGAGTGAGGGAGGGTGTCAGTGTGGAGGGGGAGTGAGTGAGGGAGGGAGGGTGTCAGTGTGGAGGGGGAGTGAGTGAGGGAGGGTGTCAGTGTGGAGGAGGAGTGAAGGAGAGGGAGGGAGGGTGTCAGTGTGGAGGGGGAGTGAGGGAGGGAGGGAGGGTGTCAGTGTGGAGGGGGAGTGAGTGAGGGTGGGTGTCAGTGTGGAGGGGGAGTGAGTGAGGGAGGGTGTCAGTGTGGAGGGGGAGTGAGTGAGGGAGGTTGTCAGTGTGGAGGAGGAGTGAGGGAGGGAGGGTGTCAGTGAGGAGGGGGAGTGAGTGAGGGAGGCTGTCAGTGTGGAGGGGGAGTGAGTGAGGGAGGGTGTCAGTGTGGAGGGGGAATGAGTGAGGGTGGGAGGGTGTCAGTGTGGAGGGGGAGTGAGTGAGGGAGGGAGGGTGTCAGTGTGGAGGGGGAGTGAGTGAGGGAGGGAGGGTGTCAGTGTGGAGGGGGAGTGAGTGAGGGAGGGTGTCAGTGTGGAGGGGGAGTGAGTGAGGGAGGGTGTCAGTGTGGAGGGGGAATGAGTGAGGGTGGGAGGGTGTCAGTGTGGAGGGGGAGTGAGTGAGGGAGGGAGGGAGGGTGTCAGTGTGGAGGGGGAGTGAGGGAGGGAGGGTGTCAGTGTGGAGGAGGAGTGAGTGAGGGAGGGTGTCAGTGTGGAGGAGGAGTGAGTGAGGGAGGGTGTCAGTGTGGAGGGGGGAGTGAGTGAGGGAGGGTGTCAGTGTGGAGGGGGAGGGAGTGAGTGAGGGAGGGAGGCTGTCAGTGTGGAGGGGGAGTGAGGGAGGGAGGGTGTCAGTGTGGAGGGGGAGTGAGGGAGGGAGGGTGTCAGTGTGGAGGGGGAGTGAGTGAGGGAGGGTGTCAGTGTGGAGGGGGAGGGGGAGTGAGTGAGGGAGGGTGTCAGTGTGGAGGAGGAGTGAGTGAGGGAGGGTGTCAGTGTGGAGGGGGAGTGAGTGAGGGAGGGTGTCAGTGTGGGGGGGAGTGAGTGAGGGAGGGAGTGAGGGGTCAGTGTGGAGGGGGAGTGAGTGAGGGAGGGAGGGTGTCAGTGTTGAGGGGGAGTGAGGGAGGGAGGGTGTCAGTGTGGAGGGGGAGTGAGGGAGGGAGGGTGTCAGTGTGGAGGAGGAGTGAGTGAGGGAGGGTGTCAGTGTGGAGGAGGAGTGAGTGAGGGAGGGTGTCAGTGTGGAGGGGGAGTGAGTGAGGGAGGGTGTCAGTGTGGAGGGGGAGTGAGTGAGGGAGGGAGGCTGTCAGTGTGGAGGGGGAGTGAGGGAGGGAGGGTGTCAGTGTGGAGGGGGAGTGAGTGAGGGAGGGTGTCAGTGTGGAGGGGGAGTGAGGGAGGGAGGGAGGGTGTCAGTGTGGAGGGGAGTGAGTGAGGGAGGGAGGCTGTCAGTGTGGAGGGGGAGTGAGGGAGGGAGGCTGTCAGTGTGGAGGGGGAGTGAGGGAGGGAGGGAGGGTGTCAGTGTGGAGGGGAGTGAGTGAGGGAGGGAGGCTGTCAGTGTGGAGGGGGAGTGAGGGAGGGAGGGTGTCAGTGTGGAGGGGGAGTGAGTGAGGGAGGGTGTCAGTGTGGAGGAGGAGTGAGTGAGGGAGGGTGTCAGTGTGGAGGGGGAGTGAGTGAGGGAGGGTGTCATTGTGGGGGGGGAGTGAGTGAGGGAGGGAGTGAGGGGTCAGTGTGGAGGGGAGTGAGGGAGGGAGTGAGGGGTCAGTGTGGAGGGGAGTGAGGGAGGGAGGGACGGTGTCAGTGTGGAGGGGGAGTGAGGGAGGGAGGGTGTCAGTGTGGAGGGGGAGTGAGGGAGGCAGGGTGTCATTGTGGAGGGGAGTGAGTGAGGGAGGGAGGGTGTCAGTGTGGAGGGGGAGTGAGTGAGGGAGGGTGTCAGTGTGGAGGGGGAGTGAGTGAGGGAGGGTGTCAGTGTGGAGGGGAGTGAGTGAGGGAGGGTGTCAGTGTGGAGGGGAGTGAGTGAGGGAGGGTGTCAGTGTGGAGGGGAGTGAGGGAGGGAGTGAGGGTGTCAGTGTGGAGGGGAGTGAGTGAGGGAGGGTGTCAGTGTTGAGGGGAGTGAGTGAGTGAGGGAGGGAGGTAATGCCTGGTGTTGGGGTCGAGGGCAGGAGCGAGGGGCCCATTGTATTCCACTGACTGAGGGACACATTTGTCCTTATTGTTCAAACCTCTCGCTGGTCTCTGCAATCGTGCATTCACCGTCAGGCTCCCCCCCTCCCCCCTCCCCCAGCCCCCTCCCCCCCTCCGCCCCTCCCCCCCCTCACCCATCCCCCATCCTCCCCTCCCCGTCCCCCCATCCCCCGTCCCCTCCCCCATCCCTGACCCTGATGGTGGGAGGCAACTTTGGGTAAATGCCCCCTCCTTGTGAATTATGAGTGTGTTACTCTGCAGACATGAGGTTAAAGCTGAAAATGTGGTGCTGGAAAAGCGCAGCAGGTCAGGCAGCATCCGAGGAGCAGGAGAATCGGCATTCCGGGCATGACCCCTTCTTCAGGAAGAGGAAATTCCTGATGAAGGGCTTCTGCCCGAAACGTCGATTCTCCTGCTCCTCGGATGCTGCCTGACCTGCTGCGCTTTTCCAGCAACACATTTTTCAGCTCTGATCTCCAGCATCTGCAGACCTCACTTTCTCCTCGAAGACATCAGCATTGAGCTGGGGCCCTGCCAGCATACAAAATTCGACAAATACAACCATCTCATCACCTGAGAAACAAGTTGCTGGCAAACCTTACCAGGTCTGGCAGTATCTACAGGGCAAACACGTCTCAGATGAAGGGTCACAGAATCTGAAACATTACCTCTGCTTTGTCTCTGCAGATATTACCAGGCCTGCTGAGTTTCTCCAACAGTATATGATTTTGTTTCAGATTTCCAGCATCCACAGGTGTTTGTTTTATCTTACTGAGGACCAAAGTCCCCCTGTAAATACCGTGGTAAAAGAAATAACACCAAACACACTCTCACTAAATGGGAAGCAGGCAGACAGAAAACGTGGAAAGTGGAGATTGAGATGGAGAAGGATAGATGAATGAAATGGAGCAGAGAGTAAAAGGTCAGAGTAGAGATCAGGGGACAGAGAGAGAGGAGGCTGGCAGATTGAGAGAGAGAGAGATGAACAGAGAAGTGTGATTGCAAGAGAGAAGGGAAGGCCATGGAATAACAACAAGACAGACAGAAGTGGGGAGATAAAGGAGTGGAAGTGTTCAGCCAAAAATCGAGAGGGCAAGCCAGAAAGGAAACAAGTCTAAGGTGACAGGAAGACAAGATGGGACATGGAGGAAGAGGGGAAATACTGGGTATGTAGAGAGGGCGGGGATACTGGGAAACAACAGACAGAAAGAGTGGGCAAGAGGCATTTTCCCGTTGGTTACTCCACAGTGGCCCTCGGTGATTCAGTTCACCTTCCAGTTCTGAGATGAATTATTTGGGTTCTGAAGGCAGTCACCAGGTTCAAAATGAGCAGACTAACATTGGGCAGAGTACACAGGGACCAAACCAAGCAGTTGCAAAAATAAAAGCAATGCTTAGACTTGATTCCAGTCAGTTCTGCTGTTAAACAGTGGCTCCATTCCCACGCAATCCCATTATAAGAAAATCGCACAATAGCAGCATCACTAAAACTAATGGGGACGCAATCGCGTTATAACCAAGACACGCTTTAAAAGTTTGCGCTTGAGAAACAGTGTCCCCAATTCATCAAGCGCACTGCAGTGAATTCGTGTTAACGAAATGCAGGTTACAGCAGAATCTGTCCATTACATCCTTCAATTGCATTATCCATCTTCATGGTCACTACAGATCCTCAGGATGGACTCCTGAAACCTCTTGCGTCTTTGCTATAGCAAGACCTTCTATCTTTGGTCAGTCAGCACAGGCAGATGTGTTCCCCAGATTCACAGTAACTAAAGGTTTTAGAATCTCTTTCTATAGATCCTGTTTCCACAGGTTCCCGCTTAAATTATCCATTAGCCATGACCTATCCCAATATTATATGGATCATATCATCAACGATCTATCAAGTTGTCCTCTGATACCTTGAACACATCCAAACCTCCATCAGCTCATGGCCGCAGTAAGGAAGCACCCTCGTGATTCTCAACCGTTTGAAACAAATGTCAACTCAGCATCAGTCATGTGCCCCTCAGCAAGAAATCAATTTCTTCCAGTTGGTCTACTTGTCCAACAGTATTAGACCTGATCTTATTAAAATACAAGGTGCCTTCACCAGGAAAGCAAGGTGAGCTACAAAGGAATCTCAACTTCTTTAACTTTACATTGCGGCACGTTCTGAAGTTGTGTGACAAAGTGTCTCTCTTCATTGAGTTCTTTTCCACAAAATGGGGCAGAAAGACCACCAGGATACTTTGCAATCTCTTAAATCCTTTATCATCCAGAAAGTGTTCTTCAATACTATGGTCCCTCCAAACTCACCACATTAGCTCAACCAACTGGACAACAGCTCAGGTAAACTTCTCCACATTGAAAGAGAAAGGGAGTGTTGCTGTAGTGTTTGGATATAAGTTTCATATATATCTATTCAACAAACATTTCATATTACCAGAAACCATGAAAAGGGTTCTGCTGACTGTCTCTTGAGTGTACTTTCATGACTCCAACAGATATTTATAAAGATCTAAGGATATGATTCAGAATTTCAATCCAAACCACTTTCTGAAAAGACTGCTGGTCCTCTTAGCCAATTCCCACGCCTAGTAAGAATAAAATGTTCCTTTCGACTGGTAACTGGCTATTGTTGAATCTGAATTGGAAGATAGTCTTCATAATCATCTTTGGTCACAGCCCAGCAGGGCCAATTCAGCAAGCTACAACTGCAGGCCAGCTCAAAGATCACCAGACAGCCCAAAAATATTCAACAGGTCCCAGAGCTCCCAGTTTCTTCCTGGTCATTCCAACATGAATGGGGGCTGCATCGAGGAAAGAAACCTTCAAAGGCAAGCAAGTGGTAATCGCACAAGCTCATGTCAAGACGGTACATGGCACGGAAAAGTACAAGAGATTAGGGCATGAATTCCACACAAATAACGACATTTATTAACTAATGAACTCATGTGAAAATGGTCAACTCCACCAACCCGATGGGGTTCCGTGTTCCATATTCCTGAGCTATGGTGAGAGGTCACACTTGATTTTCTATGTTCAAGAACACGTTGTAATCTGGGGACTGACTACATCACCAAGTTCCATGTTATGAGGAGAAAGTGAGGACTGCAGGTGCTGGAGGTATCAGAGCTGAAAATGTGTTGCTGGAAAAGCGCAGCAGGTCAGGCAGCATCCGAGGAGCAGGAGAATCGACGTTTCGGGCATGAGCCCTTCATCAGGAATCTTTAAGAATTCCTGAAGAAGGGCTCATGCCCGAAATGTCGATTCTCCATGTTAAGAGACCAATCTAAAAGCCCACCAGTGAAACAGTTCTAAACACACTGACCACCGTGTTCTTTATGTTCCAAGTCCTCAAAAGATTGTCTGCCAACAGTCCTTGGTAAACGGTACACCCTCCAAAATGTGCAGGAAGTGGAACATTCTGCATATTGCTACTCCTCCTCAGTTCCTAACAATCTCATGGTCTCACAGGTCATACATTAATATTCATGATAGCTAAATGTAAAATGATGTGCCAAGATATTCAAATAGCGATGTTAAAACTTGCTATTTCCCAAGAAAACTGCTTCCCCTCAGCAGCGGCCAGAGCGACACAGTTCTTCTCTCCCACACTCTCCTCATCTAATGCTAATACCTTGTTGGAAAGAAAGGGAATGGTACAAGAGCTTGGCCAATGGTACATACACAGCCATCCCAACTTGGCCAATGAGTAGATATTAGATTACTTACAGCGTGGAAACAGGCCCTTCGGCCCAACAAGTCCACACCGACCCGCCGAAGCGCAACCCACCCATACCCCTACATTTACCCTTACCTAACACTATGGGCAATTTAGCATGGCCAATTCACCTGACCCGCACGTCTTTGGACTGTGGGAGGAAACCGGAGCACCCGGAGGAAACCCACGCAGACACGGGGAGAATGTGCAAATTCCACACAGTCAGTCGCCTGAGTCGGGAATTGAACCCGGGTCTCAGGCGCTGTGAGGCAGCAGTGCTAACCACTGTGCCACCGTGCCGCCCACGGAGTACATACACAGCTATCCCAACTTGAATGAGAAATCAGTTCATGTATGGATCCATGTCAAGATACAACATTGCTCTGTCCGGTCTGGAGCATATGGTGTTCTAATGAGCAATCCTGCAAAGAAATAAGTACCTTTCTGAGGTCCATACCTTCAACCCCACATCAACACAGAATGCTGAAGATATCATGGTGGACAACAATCACATCGCAAAGATAAGTGATAGACATCGATCTGTGATGACAGACCACACATCATAGTAACATTGAACAATTGTAATGGTTTACTTAGGCCTAACCTGGGGCTGTGTCACATGTCTCCTAAACCTCTTATGCTTATGGTTACATGACATCACAACATGTGACATTCCAGTATAAGGGTATACGTATCACACCTCACCTACAGTCACTCTCTCAGTATAATGAAGCCAGTGTTGTGAATCACTGTGTATGTTATGGAGAGTAGCATCAGTAAGCAGTAATGCCAGCCTATGTCCATGTCTGTGATATCATAGCATTGTAAAGTGTTCTTCACAAACTTCAAGATGTTGGTCTCTTCTATGGTATAGAACAAAGAACACTACAGCACAGGAACAATAGACCTGAACACCCAGATCTCTCTGTGCATCAGTTTTCCACAGGGCCTTTCCATTTACCGTGTAGTTTGCTCTTGAATTGGATTTTCCAAAATGCATCACCTCACATTTGTCTGGATTGAACTCCATCTGCCATTTCTCTGCCCAACTCTCCAATCTATCTATATTCTGCTGTATTCTCTGACAGTCCCATTCACTATCGGCTACTCCACCAATCTTAGTGTCATCTACAAACGTGCTAATCAGACCACCTATACCTTTCTACAAATCGTTTATGTATATTACAAACAACTGTGGTCCCAGCATGGATCCCTGTGGGACACCACTGGTCTCCGGTTTCCAGTTTGAGAAGCCCCCTTCCACCACTACTGTCACCTGTTCCCCAGCCATTCTCTATCCATCTGGTTAGTCCACCCTGGACCCCAGGAGACTTTACTTTCTCCATCAGCCTACCATGGGGAACCTTATCAAATGCCTTACTAAAGTCCACATATATGACATCTACAGCCCTTCCCTCATCAATCAACTTTGTCATTTCCTCAAAGAATTCTATTAAGTTGGTAAGACATGACCATCCCTGAACAAAGTCTTGTTGCCTATCATTGAATTGTCCATTTTATTCCAAATGTAAATAGATCCTATCCCTCAGTATCTTCTCCAACAGCCTCCCTACTACTGACGTCAGGCTCACCACTCTATAATTACCTGGATTTTCCCTGCTACCCTTCTTAAACAAGGGGACAACAGTCCTCTGGAACCTCCCCTGTGTTCAAGGATGCTGCAAAGATATCTGTTAAAGCGCCAGCTATTTCTTCTCTCACTTCCCTCAGTAACCTGGGATAGATCCCATCCGGATCTGGGACTTGTCCACCTTAACGCCTTTTAGAATACCCAACACTTCCTCCCTCCTATGTTGACTTGACCCAGAATAATCAAAGATCCATCCCTACCCTCAGTATCCGTCATGCCCCTCTCCTCGGTGAATACCGATGCAAAATACTCAATAAGAATCTCACTCATTTTCTCTGACTCCGCCCATAACTTTCTTTCTTTGTCCTTTCTCCAGTTACCCTCTTCCTCCTTATATATGAATAAAAGGCTTTGGGATTTTTCTTGACCCTGTTTGCTAAGGATACCTCATGACCCCTTTTCTCCCTCTTAATTCCTCATTTCAGATTGGCCCTACCTTCCCGATATTCTTCCAAAGCTTTGTCTTGTCTTCAGTTACCTAGACCTTCCGTATGCTTCCTTTTCCCTCTTAGCTAGTCTCACAATTTCACCTGTCACCCATGGTTCCCTAATCTTTCCATTTCAATCCCTCATTTTCACAGGGACGTGTCTGTCCTGCGTTCTAATCAACCTCTCTTTAAAAACCTCCCACATATCAAATGTGGATTTACCTTCAAACAGCTGCTCCCAATCCACATTCCCCAGCACCTGCCGAATTTTGCTATAGTTGGCCTTCCCCTAATTTAGGCAGCATCCAAGGAACAGGAGATTCGACGTTTTGAGCATAAGCTCTTCTTCAGGGCTTAGAGACTGAGGGGGAATTTCCTGTGAAGGGCTTATGCCCGAAACATCGAATCACCTGCTCTTTGGATGCTGCCTGACCTGCTGCGCTTTTCCAGCAACACATTTTCAGCTCTGATCTCCAGCATCTGCAGTCCTCACTTTCTCCTCCCCCCAATTTAGCACTCTTCCTTTAGGACCATTTTCATCTAATCTAAAACTTATGGAATTGTGATTACTATTCCCAAAGTAATCCCCTCCTGAAACTTCACCCACCTAGCCGGGCTCATTCCCCAACACCAGCCCTAGTATGGCACCTTCCCGAGTTGGACTATATACACACTGCTCTGTAAAACCTCCTGGATGCTCCTTACAAATTCTGCTCCATGTAGATCTCTAACACAAAGAGAATCCCAGTCAGTGTTGAAAAATTAAAATTTCCCGTCACCACCACCCTGTTGCTCCTACATTCTTCAATAATCTGTTTACGTATTTGTACCTCCACCTCACGCTCGCTGTTGGGAGGCCTGTAATACAGCCCCAACATTGTTACCACCCCCTTCCTATTTCTGAGCTCTGCCCATATTGCCTCACTGCTCGAGTCCTCCGTAGTGCCCTCCTTCAGCACAGCTGTGATATCCTGTCTCCTAGTAATACAACTCCCCATCCGCCCCTTTTACCTCCCTCTCTATCCCGCCTGAAGCATCTGTATCCTGGGATATTTAGTTACCAACCATGCCCTTCCCTCAACCAAGTCTCTAACAGCAATAACATCATACTCCCAGGTACTAATCCAAGCCCTAAGTTCATCTGCGTTACCTACTACACTTCTTGCACTAAAACAAATGCACCTCAGACCACCAGGCCGTTTGCGTTTATCATCTGCTCCCTGCCTGCTCTTCCCTTTAGTCACGCTGACTTCATTATCTAGTTCCTTCCAGGCTTGACTGTTCACTAACTCCTCATTTGATTCCCTCCCCCTGCCACATTAGTTTAAACCCACACCAACAGCGTTAGCAAGAGCACCCCCAAGGACATTGGTTCCAGTCTGACCAAGGTGTAGACCGTCCAATTTGTAATAGCCCCACCTCCCCAGAACCAGTCCCAATGTCCCAAAAATCTGAACCCCCTCCCTCCTGCACCATCTCTCAAGCCACACAGTGATTCTGCCTATTCTTTCATTTCTACTCTGACTAGCAAGTGGCACTGATAGCAACCCTGAGATCACTACCTCTGGGGTCCTATTTCTTAACTTGGCTCCTAACTCCCTAAGTTCTGCTTGTAGGACCTCATCCTGTTTATTACCCACATCATCGGTGCCTGGATGCACCACGACAGCTGGCTGTTCACTCTCCCCCTTCAGAATGTCCTGCAGCCGATCTGAGACATCCCTCAGATGTCTCACCTGGGAGACAACATACCATTCAGGAGTCTCGTTTTCGACCACAGAACCGCCTACTTCCCTTACTATTGAATCCCTTATGACTATAGCCCTTCCACTCTTTTTCCCGCTCTTCTGTACAGCCATGAACTTGGCTACAGCTGCCTTCCCCTGGTGAGCCATCTTCCCCCAACAGTATCCAAAACGGTATCCCTGTTTTGGAGGGAGATGACTGCAGGGGACACCTGCACTGTCTTCCTGCTCTTCCTCTGCCTTTCGGTCACCCAGTCCCTTTCTCCCTCAGCAATCCTAATCTGCAGTGTCATGTGAACTAATGTATATGGCTAAATCCAGACTATTTCTTACTGGGGCAATGGTGTTCCACCCAAGAAACTATAACAAGACGGCACATCATTGGGAACTGCACTGTGAATAGGTTATTTCGTTCTTTCTAATCCTCTGCCTAGGCATTTCCATGTTCTTTGCAGAATTATGTAGATGAGATTTGAGATCAGAGTTAATTGACCAGAAAGCTATTACATGGACCGTGTGAAATTTATTGGATTAAACAGCTGCTCAGAGTTCTGCTGATTGACCTGACTTTCGGTTCCAAATCAAACTAGAAAGAATGGAATAAATTATACTTTTATGTTGAGAGGTGCTGGAGACCATGAGTTATCAACTGGGGGAAAGGATAGGAGCCAACTGAGGACAGTTATGAATTGTTACCAAGCAGATTGGGTTCAGTCTGAGCTTCAAATGTGAAGGCTCTGTTTAATTTTGAATGGAAAAGGTGAAGTCCCCGTTGTCCCAGGGCTGTTCTCTCATTCGAGAGAGATGTTGGTAGTAAATTTAGGCCAAGGGGTACCTGACGCAGGAACTTTGACCTGAGCACCCAGAGGATCAAAGAATCAGAGAGATGTTACAGCACACATTGAAACCATTCAGTCCATCATCTGTGCTAGCTCTCTGAATGACATCTCACTGAGTGCTATTCTCCTACTTCCTCCTTGTAGCCCTGCATAGCTCCTCTGTGCTGCAGTGTGTGGTGGCTCGTTGAAATAATGCAGCTTCGTTGATGGATGTTGGAATGAAACCCAATGAAACAAACCCACCAACACACTAAAACAGCAGCTAATGAACTTGAAAGGCCCTATACAATCAACAAGCAAAGCTAATGTCAACTACAAAATACCATGCAAGGACTGTAACAAACACCACATTGGATAAACAGGCAGAAAACGAGCCACCAGGATAAATGAACATCAACTAGCCGCAAAAAGACATGACCCATTCTCATTGGTATCCTTACATACAGATAAGGCAGGACATCACTTCAACTGGGATAACACATCCATCCTAGGACAAGCCAAACAGAGACACATATGAGAATTCCTAGAAGGGTGGCATTCCAACTGGAACTCTATCAACAAACACATTGACTTGGATCCCATCTACCACCCCTGGGGAAATGACGTCACCGTCGGAAACGATGTCACCACAGGAAATTCTATCACCAACCCAAGGAAACCCAAACATATAAATAGAAAGTGGGTTATACCACCAGTGCTTCATTCAGAGGCTCACTGATGATGTTAACTAGTATGGTGACGAAACATCTGAAAACGAACCTTTCAGCTCAGCGAGCAAGCCTACATCCAGAACCTCAACCTGAGCTACAAATCTTTTCAAAACTCACTAACATCAGAATATCAATCCCACATATTGTCCATCTGTAACTTCACTCCATCCAACTAACTGTACCGTGTTTTCTGCCATGGTTTTACACATGAAAATTACCACAGGCTTTACTTTCATTCTACTATTGAAGCAAGCTTGTACCACCATGAGCATTGTCTTCTCATGTCTCTGGTTGTTTCAAGAACTGTTTTGAACCTTTCCCACTCTCCAGGTCAGTTATAGGGCACATTAAAATTTATAGACATTTCACCATCAATGTTGCTTTTGTCATTCAAGATGATCACAGCTGACCTTCTATTCTTTCGTGGCCCAGAGGTCAGTACTGCTGCCTCATAGCACCAGGGATACAGGTTCGATTCCAGCCTTAGGTAACTGAGTTTGCACATTCTCCCTGGATCTGCGTGGGTTTCTTCCGGTTTCCTCTCACAGTCCAAAGATGTGCGGGTTAGGCAGAGAGGCCATGCTAGATACTAAGTTATCCACAGTGTGCAGGCAAGTTGGATTGGCCATGGGAAATGCAGGGATAAGGTGGAACGTTCTTCCGAGGGTCACTGTGGGCTTTTACGCTGTAGGGATTCTATGATTCACCTCATCTCTCTACCTATTCCCATTTTCATTGGTGCTCCAACTCTGTCAACCTCAGTCTTAAATATACTCAACAATTCAACATCTGAAATTACTCGGATAGAGGATATCAAAGATTGACAACTCTGAGTGAAGATGTTTCTCCTATCTCACTAAATGGCCAATCCTTTACACTGAGACAGTTCAGCTGGGAAACATTCACTTGGCATCTATCTGTCATGACCTCTGGGAATGTTTTACATTTCGAATTCGGATCGTTAAAGCAAAGCTTCACAAATTTCTTGTCTCTTAAACAATCTGCTTTTCTATTTTCCCAACTGAAATGGAGAGCACTTCTGATTCTTCTAATCTCCAGAGATTGTTGGCTCTTTATTCACAATCTCTTGTCAGCACGCCCTCTTTCCAGGAGTAAATGATAGCAGCCTCTGTTCAGCCCTGCTCTGCTCTGAGACAAATTCATCGTTCTTTAAGGAATGAAGAAATCAAAACACCACAAAATAGTCCAACTCCTGTCTCACCGAAGCCCAATACTTGCTCTTCTCCAACAACCCCCTTAGAATGATGGGAAACCCACCACCTTCGCCACCTGCTGTGTCTGCAAATTTGTTGTTTCATGCAGCAAATATCCAATTCTTCAAATACGAATTTTAACAAATCTCTCATCTCTTAAATAATCTGCTTTTCCATTCTTCCTGCCAAATTGGATATTTTCACACTCTATCTGTCACCTTGACCACTCACTTCAACCACTTGTATCCCTTTGGAGCCCCATTGTGACCATCATCGCTCACTTCCTAAGCTAGCTATGAATTGTCAGCATCATTGGTTATAGTAATTCAATCTCCACTCTGTAACATTGCTCTAGATTGAAAGCTCCATGATTCTACATTCCATTCGGGTAACTATGTTCAGTCATTCACCTGATGAGAGCATCACTGGAAAAGCCAGCATTTCTTGTCAGTTAAGACAAGACTGCTGGTAAGTGGAGTTGAAATGCCCATCAGCCATGATTGAATGGCGGAGTGGACTCGATGGGCTGAATGGCCTTACTTCCACTCCTATGTCTTATGGTCTTTAGAGTCAACCACATTGCTGTGACTCAAGTGTCACATGTAGTCCATACTAGGTAAGGATGGCAGTTCCTTTCCTAAAGGACATTCATGAATCAGACGGGTTTTTCCAACAATTGACAGTGGATTCATGGTCATCATTAGACTCTTAATTCCAGATTTTTACTGAGTTCAAATTCTGCCGGGATGGGATTTGAACCCAGGTCCCCAGAACATTACCTGGGTTTCTGGATTAACAATGAGTCTATAATCCATTGGGATTCCAGCAGTAAATATAGTGGTGTACAGTGAGGCTATATCCCAGTGGGATACATGGTGCACTGAGTGCAGCGAGTATCCCACTTGTCCCCTTGTGTGTCTTGTGGTTGTTTGTTTCAGCTGGACAGTGACAGTTAGACAGTATGGGCGGCACGGTGGCACAGTGGTTAGCACTGCTGCCTCACAGCGTCAGAGACCCGGGTTCAATTCCCAACTCAGGCTGTGTGGAGTTTGCACGTTCTCCCAGTGTCTGCGTGGGTTTCCCCCGGGTGCTCCGGTTTCCTCCCACAGTCACAAAGATGTGCAGGTCAGGTGTATTGGTCGTGCTAAATTGCCCATAGTGTTAGGTAAGGAGTAAATGTAGGAGAATGGGTGGGTGGCGCTTTGGCGGGTCGGTGTGGACTTGGGCCGAAGGGCCTGTTTCCACACTGTAAGTAATCTAATCTAAAAGCCTGCCTGCTGCCTGTCACACTGCGTCTCTTTTGAGAAATGGTGGATTTTAGCTGAAAGCATGTTTGATTTTGTGTCTGAGGTCCTCTGTTGCCAATGTCCTGCTAAGCTCACAACGACCAGAAAAGCTGGCACTCGGCATTACAGAGTTCCTCCAGAAAACCGATATGGAATAATTAAAATTACTTACATTGGGATAGACTTGGGAAAAATGAATGCAATATTTGCTCCTGCTGATTTATTGGTCATAGAGATGTACAGCATGGAAACAGGGGTGAAAATGAGGAGTGCAGATGCTGGAGATTAGATTCAAGATGAGAATGGTGCTGGAAAAGCACAGCAGGTCAGGCAGCATCCGAGGAGCAGGAAAACCGACGTTTCGGGCTGGAGCCCTTCTTCAGGAATGACCCCTGAGGCTTCCAGCCTTCATTCCTGATGAAGGACTCCTGCCCAAAACTTTGATTGTCCTGCTCCTTGGATTCTGCCTGACCTGCTGTGCTTTTCCAGCACCATTCTCATCTTGATGCTAAGCAGGGAAACAAACCCAACTTGTCCCTACTGCCCGGATATCCTGATGAGTTTTTGAGAAGACTTGTAGCTCAGGTTGAGGTTCTGGATGGAGGTTTGCTCACTCAACCTTCCAGCTCAGTGAGTAAACCTACATCCAGATATCCTAATCTTTGCCAACCTTTGACCCACATCCCTTTAAACCCTTCCAGATATCTTTTAAATATTTTAACTGTCCCAGCATCCACTATTATCTTTAGTAGTTCATTCCATCCATGCACCATCCTTCGGTCCCACTCAATTTAAACCTACGCTCTCTAGATTTCTCTCTGTTTTCTCTCTGGACAGGTCTGTTCTGCCAAGCGCCTCCAGAAGCTCGATGATTCGACTGAAGCACATCAACTACCCGACGAAAAGTTCCACCTCGTTCCAGGAGAAGCTCGATTTCTCCCTGTCAGATGCCCTCAACGCCGAGTTCAAGGAAACACGGACCAATGAGAAGTTTGAGATGATGGAACTGAACGACCGCTTTGCCAGCTACATTGAGAAGGTCCGCTTCCTGGAAAACCAAAACAAGGTCCTCGCCACCGAGCTCAGCCAGGTCAAGGGGAAGGAGCCCAGCCGGTTAGGGGACATGTACCTGGATGAGATCAGGGACTTGCGTCAGCAGATGGACCAGCTGAACAGTGCCAGAGCCCGCCTGGAGATTGAGAGGGACAATCTCCTGGAGGATCACAACAACCTGAAACAGAGGTACGTTGCTCCCAGATATATGGTCCAGTCCCACCCCTCTGCACTTCCCCCTATCCTCCCTCCCTGAGGTCAGTGCCCCAGTTGGGCAGGTCACCCAGCTGTCTGAGAATAGGGCAGGGTCCGTATCTGACCCACTGGTGAATCAGATGAAGATGACGATGAAAGTCTAGCCGTGTTGGTCAAACCATCCAGGAATAGAACAGGCCACTTCACTTACCATCTGTTTGAATTAGTTTCACTCAGCTGCCTTATCGCCATACTCTGATAATTCCACCGCTTTTAAATGTTTATCTAGTTCCTCTCTTGACAGTCACTGTTGAATCTGCTTCCAATTCCCTCTCAGCTAATGACTCCTGGTCACAACTGCATCATAAACTAGTCCTCACCTTTCCTCTGGTTCTTTTGCAAATTATTTTAAATTTGTGTCCTTTATTTGCTGAACCCTCCCACCACAGGAAGCAGCTTAACCCTAATGACTTTGCATTTATTTTGAATGCTAAAGTTGCCCCCTCCATTCCCCGGGCGTATACAAGGGTCATTTCCAAGGTTGGGCGTTCCTGTGGGGGAGGTGGGTGCACACCAGCTCATTGGCCTCTCCTGTCCAACATCAAGAGTGCCACACATGTACTGGCACCGAATCACTGAAGTTTAATGTTTCCATCTGAAGTCAGCTGTTAATCCCATTCAGTCCCCTGGAGACGGGCAGCAATGAGGAATCACCAGACCCCTTCTGTTTTGGTGCTTTGAACATCTCTCAATGTTACCATGTCCTCTACTTCCACCGAAGCATCTGGAGAACAGGGTTCTAGAACCTGCAGTGTTCCTGTTCTCTCCCCTTTGGCTGGACAAGGTGTGGTTCAAAGCTGAAACAGTATGTAAAGGGTGTTTACATTAGTTTAAACAGCTCGGTTGGAGACATAGGGAATGAATTTACATCTCTGGAGCCAGCTCGACAGAGTCTGTAGGAAATGCATTTGTTGCTGTTGATCCAGTTCCTAGTGGATCTGCTACAACAGATTAAAATTCTCCCGATTCAACAACAATGGCCCACCTCATTTTGACTAATGTTAGATAGAAGAAAATAAAATAGGAACTGGAAAAGGCCATTTCAGCCCCTTGGACTAATGTTGTCATTGAATATGATCGTGGGTGATCACCCAAGTCAGTATCCTGTTCCCGTTTCTCCTCATACCCTTTATCACTTAGTCCTCGTAACTCTATCTAGCTCCTTCTTACAAACATTCCATTTTGATCTGAACTTCTGCCCCTAGTAGCAAATTCAACAGGATTCCCACTCTCCTAAATAGCTGGCCCCGTGTCGTTAATCTGGGTTCTCAGTGATCAGGAATATCCTTCCAGTCCTTGTACTATTCACTCCTGTTTGGATGTTATAGGTCGCTGTTAGAAACACATCATTCTTCTCAGCTCTAGTGAATATAGTGTAACTGATCAGCTTCTCTTTATATATCAGTCGTGCGATCCCAGGATCACTCTGGTAAACCTGTCCCTCGAACAGCTCTGTGACATCTGTAAACTTAGTAACAGTGCCTCTTAGTTCCTTCGTCTAAGTCATTAATGTATAATGTGAATAGTTGCGATCCTAGCACTGACCCGTGCGGAACTCCACTGGTCACCAGCTGTCATCCTGAAAGACCCCTTTATCCCTACTCCCTGCCTTCTGCCAGTCAGCTAATCCCCTATCAATGTCAGTACCTAGTCCCTAACACCAGGGACTCTTATCTTATTTAGCAGCCTCCTGTGTGGCACTTTGTCAAAGGACTTCAGAAATCCAAATTGCTCAATACCTTATCACAGGTATTTGTACAGGTTTGTCAGGCATGACCTCCTCATGTCAAAGCCAGGCTGACTCTGTCCTATGTTACTGTGCATTTCCAAACGCTCCACAATCTCATCCCTAATAAGGGATTCTAAAACCTTACTAGGTCAGGCGAACAAGCCTGTAGTTTCCTGTCTTCTGCCTCCCTCTCTTCTTAAACAGGGGAGACCAAAATGACATGCAGTGTTCAGGTGTGGAGTCACCAAGAAGTGATGTAATTGCAGCGAGATATCCCTGCTCCTGTACTCGAACCCTCTCACTATGAGAGGCTAACCCATCATTTGCCTCCTTCACCAACTGCTGCACCTGCACGTTTGCTTACTGGGACTGGTGTAGCAGGATAGCCGGATCTCGCCGCACTTCCCCCTTTCCCAATCTGTCACCATTCAGAGAATAATTAGAGTAGATTACTTACAGTGTGGAAACAGGCCCTTCGGCCCAACAAATCCACACTGACCCGCCGAAGCGCAACCCACCCATACCCCTACACATACCCCTTACCTTACACTACGGGCAATTTAGCATGGCCAATTCACCTGACCCGCACATCTTTGTGACTGTGGGAGGAAACCGGAGCACCCGGAGGAAACCCACACAGACACGGGGAGAACGTGCAAACTCCACACAGTCAGTCACCTGAGTCAGGAATTGAACCCGGGTCTCAGTGCTAACCACTGTGCCACCGTGCTGCCCACAATATCTGCCCTCACATTTATCCACATGATACTGTGTCTGGATGTGCCACTCACTCAGCTTGTCCAAGTCACACTGAAACATCTCTGCCTCCTCCTCACAGCTCACCCTACTACCCAGCACCAAGTAAACTGCAAAATGCTGATTTTACATTTAGCTCCCTCACCTAAATCATGAATATAGATCATGACCAGTAAGGTCCCAACACTGATCCTTGTATGCCCAACTGGATTCTGACTGCCATTGAAAAAATGATTCACATATATCCCTATGCTTTGTTTCCTGTCTGTCAATCAGTTCTCTGGGACACACACACCAACCACTTCAACGCCCTCTCCCACTGCCCCAAGGACATGCAAGTCCTGGGCCTCCTGCACCACCAAATCCAAGCCATCCGATGCCTGGAGGAAGAACATCTCATCTTCCACCTTGGGACCCATCAACCACACGGCATCAACATCGACTTTACCACTTTCCAAATGCCCCAACCTCCTCATCCCAGGTTCAACCCTCTTATGCAGCACCGCCATCTTGACCTGCCCATCTTCCTCCCCACCTATCATCTCCACCCCCCCCACCTACATCCACCTATCACCGCTCACCTATCTTCCCCCCCAGCCTCACTCCCACCCCCATATTTATCTCTCAGCCCCCTCCCCACTCCACATTCCTGCCCGAAACGCCGATTCTCCTGCTCCTTGGGTGCTGCCTGACCTGCTGTGCTTTTCCAGCACCACATCTTTCTGACTGCATTTCTCTGTACTGTTTGCCAGTACACTACACCCAATCGAACTGGGCTTTAATTTTATGTGGAATCTTATCGAAAAGGTTCTGAAAGTCCAAGTCAGCCACACTGATTGGCTACCACCTTACCAACTTTGCAGGTTACATGGTCTGAAAATTTCCCTGGATATATCGCCATGATTACCCTTTTGTAACTCCATGCTGATTCTAGTCAATCCTGTCACTATTTTCCATATAACCTGGTGTTGTGTGATTTTTTAACTTTGTCCACCCCAGTCCAACACCGGTATCTCCAAATCATGACTATTTTCCAAGTGCTCTGCTATTAATGGTCTTTTTTAATGGTCCCTGGCATTTCCCCCGACTATTGATGCCAGGCTAACCAGCCTGTAATGTCCTTCTCTCTCGATCTCCTTTATTTAAATATTGGGGTTACATTAGCTATCAACCCCCAGGAAATATTTCGGAATCTATAAAATCTTGGAAAGATGGTGACCAATGCATCCACTATTTCTACAGCCATTTCCAAAAGCACTCTTGGATGTAGACTACTGGGCCCTGGGGATTTACAGGTCTTTAATCTCATCAATTTCCCAAATGCCATTTCCCTACTAATACTGGTTTACTTCAGTGCATCCCTCCCCAGTCGACTTTGGTTATGTCTTCATAAAGAATAATATTCCAAAATGTTGGGAAACACAAAGTCTGTGTTTCATTGGTCTGTTCCCCGTTGTAAATTCCTTTACTTGTGACTATATTTCTTTTCCTGAATCTGCCACTGCAGGTCAGACAGCTCACTCACAGTCAATATACTGTCCACTGTGGGTCAGACAGCACACTCGCAGTCAATATACTGTCCACTGCGGGTCAGACAGCTAACTCACAGTCAATATACTGTCCACTGTGGGTCAGACAGCTCACTCACAGTCAATATACTGTCCACTGTGGGTCAGACAGCACACTCGCAGTCAATATACTGTCCACTGCGGGTCAGACAGCTAACTCACAGTCAATATACTGTCCACTGTGGGTCAGACAGCTCACTCACAGTCAATACACTGTCCACTGTGGGTCAGACAGCTCTCTCACAGTCAATATACTGTCCACTGCGGGTCAGACAGCTCTCTCACAGTCAATACACTGTCCACTGTGTGTCAGACAGCTCACTCACAGTCAATATACTGTCCACTGCGGGTCAGATAGCTCTCTCACAGTCAATATACTGTCCACTGTGGGTCAGACAGCTCTCTCACAGTCAATATACTGTCCACTGTAGGTCAGACAGCTCACTCACAGTCAATATACTGTCCACTGTGGGTCAGACAGCACACTCACAGTCAATATACTGTCCATTGTGGGTTAGACAGCACACTCACAGTCAATATACTGTCCACTGCGGGTCAGACAGCTCACTCACAGTCAATATACTGTCCACTGTGCGTCAGACAGCTCACTCACAGTCAATATACTGTCCACTGTGCGTCAGACAGCTCTCTCACAGTCAATATACTGTCCACTGCGGGTCAGACAGCTCTCTCACAGTCAATATACTGTCCACTGTGGGTCAGACAGCTCACTCACAGTCAATATACTGTCCACTGTAGGTCAGACAGCTCACTCACAGTCAATATACTGTCCACTGTGCGTCAGACAGCTCTCTCACAGTCAATATACTGTCCACTGTGCGTCAGACAGCTCACTCACAGTCAATATACTGTCCACTGCGGGTCAGACAGCTCACTCACAGTCAATACACTGTCCACTGCAGGTCAGACAGCTCACTCACAGTCAATATACTGTCCACTGTGGGTCAGACAGCTCACTCACAGTCAATATACTGTCCACTGCAGGTCAGACAGCGCACTCACAGTTGATATACTGTCCACTGTGGGTCAGACAGCTCACTCACAGTCAATATACTGTCCACTGCGGGTCAGACAGCCCTCTCACAGTCAATATACTGTCCAATGTAGGTCAGACAGCTCACTCACAGTCAATATACTGCCCACTGTGGGTCAAACAGCTCAGTCACAGTCAATACACTGTCCACTGTGTGTCAGACAGCGCACTCACAGACAATATACTGTCCACCTCAGGTCAGACAGCTCACTCACAGTCAATACACTGTCCACTGTGTGTCAGACAGCTCTCTCACAGTCAATATACTGTCCACTGCAGGCCAGACAGCTCACTCACAGTCAATATACTGTCCACTGTAGGTCAGACAGCTCACTCACAGTCAATATACTGTCCACTGTGGGTTAGACAGCACACTCACAGTCAATATACTGTCCACTGCGGGTCAGACAGCTCTCTCACAGTCAATATACTGTCCACTGCAGGTCAGACAGCTCACTCACAGTCAATATACTGTCCACTGCGGGTCAGACAGCTCACTCACAGTCAATACACTGTCCCGTGCAGGTCAGACAGCTCACTCACAGTCAATATACTGTCCACTGTGGGTCAGACAGCTCACTCACAGTCAATATACTGTCCACTGCAGGTCAGACAGCTCACTCACAGTCAATATACTGTCCACTGTGGGTCAGACAGCTCTCTCACAGTCAATATACTGTCCACTGCAGGTCAGACAGCTCACTCACAGTCAATATACTGTCCACTGTGTGTCAGACAGCTCTCTCACAGTCAATATACTGTCCACTGTAGGTCAGACAGCTCACTCACAGTCAATATACTGTCCACTGCGGGTCAGACAGCTCACTCACAGTCAATATACTGTCCACTGTGTGTCAGACAGCTCTCTCACAGTCAATATACTGTCCAATGTAGGTCAGACAGCTCACTCACAGTCAATATACTGTCCACTGTGTGTCAGACAGCTCTCTCACAGTCAATATACTGTCCACTGCAGGTCAGACAGCTCACTCACAGTCAATATACTGTCCACTGTGTGTCAGACAGCTCTCTCACAGGCAATATACTGTCCAATGTAGGTCAGACAGCTCACTCACAGTCAATATACTGTCCACTGCAGGCCAGACAGCTCACTCACAGTCAATATACTGTCCACTGTAGGTCAGACAGCTCACTCACAGTCAATAAACTGTCCACTGTAGGTCAGACAGCTCACTCACAGTCAATATACTGTCCACTGTGGGTTAGACAGCACACTCACAGTCAATATACTGTCCACTGCGGGTCAGACAGCTCTCTCACAGTCAATATACTGTCCACTGCAGGTCAGACAGCTCACTCACAGTCAATATACTGTCCACTGCGGGTCAGACAGCTCACTCACAGTCAATACACTGTCCACTGCAGGTCAGACAGCTCACTCACAGTCAATATACTGTCCACTGTGGGTCAGACAGCTCACTCACAGTCAATATACTGTCCACTGCGGGTCAGACAGCTCACTCACAGTCAATATACTGTCCACTGCAGGTCAGACAGCTCACTCACAGTCAATATACTGTCCACTGTGGGTCAGACAGCTCTCTCACAGTCAATATACTGTCCACTGCAGGTCAGACAGCTCACTCACAGTCAATATACTGTCCACTGTGTGTCAGACAGCTCTCTCAAAGTCAATATACTGTCCACTGTAGGTCAGACAGCTCACTCACAGTCAATATACTGTCCACTGCGGGTCAGACAGCTCACTCACAGTCAATATACTGTCCACTGTGTGTCAGACAGCTCTCTCACAGTCAATATACTGTCCAATGTAGGTCAGACAGCTCACTCACAGTCAATATACTGTCCACTGTGTGTCAGACAGCTCTCTCACAGTCAATATACTGTCCACTGCAGGTCAGACAGCTCACTCACAGTCAATATACTGTCCACTGCGGGTCAAACAGCTCACTCACAGTCAATATACTGTCCACTGTAGGTCAGACAGCTCTCTCACAGTCAATATACTGTCCAATGTAGGTCAGACAGCTCACTCACAGTCAATATACTGTCCACTGTAGGTCAGACAGCTCACTCACAGTCAATATACTGTCCACTGTAGGTCAGACAGCTCACTCACAGTCAATATACTGTCCACTGTGGGTTAGACAGCACACTCACAGTCAATATACTGTCCACTGCGGGTCAGACAGCTCTCTCACAGTCAATATACTGTCCACTGCAGGTCAGACAGCTCTCTCACAGTCAATATACTGTCCACTGCGGGTCAGACAGCTCACTCACAGTCAATACACTGTCCACTGCAGGTCAGACAGCTCACTCACAGTCAATATACTGTCCACTGCGGGTCAGACAGCTCACTCACAGTCAATATACTGTCCACTGCGGGTCAGACAGCTCACTCACAGTCAATATACTGTCCACTGCAGGTCAGACAGCTCACTCACAGTCAATATACTGTCCACTGTGGGTCAGACAGCACACTCACAGTCAATATACTGTCCACTGTGGGTTAGACAGCACACTCACAGTCAATATACTGTCCACTGCGGGTCAGACAGCTCACTCACAGTCAATATACTGTCCACTGCAGGTCAGACAGCTCTCTCACAGTCAATATACTGTCCACTGTGCGTCAGACAGCTCTCTCACAGTCAATATACTGTCCACTGCGGGTCAGACAGCTCTCTCACAGTCAATATACTGTCCACTGTGGGTCAGACAGCTCACTCACAGTCAATATACTGTCCACTGTAGGTCAGACAGCTCACTCACAGTCAATATACTGTCCACTGTGCGTCAGACAGCTCTCTCACAGTCAATATACTGTCCACTGTGCATCAGACAGCTCACTCACAGTCAATATACTGTCCACTGTGCGTCAGACAGCTCACTCACAGTCAATATACTGTCCACTGCGGGTCAGACAGCTCACTCACAGTCAATACACTGTCCACTGCGGGTCAGACAGCTCACTCACAGTCAATATACTGTCCACTGTGGGTCAGACAGCTCAGTCACAGTCAATATACTGTCCACTGCAGGTCAGACAGCTCACTCACAGTCAATACACTGTCCACTGTGGGTCAGACAGCTCAGTCACAGTCAATATACTGTCCACTGCAGGTCAGACAGCGCACTCACAGTTGATATACTGTCCACTGTGGGTCAGACAGCTCACTCACAGTCAATATACTGTCCACTGTGGGTCAGACAGCTCTCTCACAGTCAATATACTGCCCACTGTGGGTCAAACAGCTCACTCACAGTCAATACACTGTCCACTGTGTGTCAGACAGCGCACTCACAGACAATATACTGTCCACCTCAGGTCAGACAGCTCACTCACAGTCAATACACTGTCCACTGTGTGTCAGACAGCTCTCTCACAGTCAATATACTGTCCACTGCAGGCCAGACTGCTCACTCACAGTCAATATACTGTCCACTGTAGGTCAGACAGCTCACTCACAGTCAATATACTGTCCACTGTGGGTTAGACAGCACACTCACAGTCAATATACTGTCCACTGCGGGTCAGACAGCTCTCTCACAGTCAATATACTGTCCACTGCAGGTCAGACAGCTCACTCACAGTCAATACACTGTCCACTGCGGGTCAGACAGCTCACTCACAGTCAATATACTGTCCACTGTGGGTCAGACAGCTCAGTCACAGTCAATATACTGTCCACTGCAGGTCAGACAGCGCACTCACAGTTGATATACTGTCCACTGTGGGTCAGACAGCTCACTCACAGTCAATATACTGTCCACTGTGGGTCAGACAGCTCTCTCACAGTCAATATACTGCCCACTGTGGGTCAAACAGCTCACTCACAGTCAATACACTGTCCACTGTGTGTCAGACAGCGCACTCACAGACAATATACTGTCCACCTCAGGTCAGACAGCTCACTCACAGTCAATACACTGTCCACTGTGTGTCAGACAGCTCTCTCACAGTCAATATACTGTCCACTGCAGGCCAGACTGCTCACTCACAGTCAATATACTGTCCACTGTAGGTCAGACAGCTCACTCACAGTCAATATACTGTCCACTGTGGGTCAGACAGCGCACTCACAGACAATATACTGTCCACCTCAGGTCAGACAGCTCTCTCACAGTCAATATACTGTCCACTGCAGGTCAGACAGCTCACTCACAGTCAATATACTGTCCACTGTGTGTCAGACAGCGCACTCACAGTCAATATACTGTCCACCTCAGGTCAGACAGCTCACTCACAGTCAATACACTGTCCACTGTGTGTCAGACAGCTCTCTCACAGTCAATATACTGTCCACTGCAGGCCAGACTGCTCACTCACAGTCAATATACTGTCCACTGTGGGTTAGACAGCACACTCACAGTCAATATACTGTCCACTGCGGGTCAGACAGCTCTCTCACAGTCAATATACTGTCCACTGCAGGTCAGACAGCTCACTCACAGTCAATACACTGTCCACTGCAGGTCAGACAGCTCACTCACAGTCAATATACTGTCCACTGTGGGTCAGACAGCTCACTCACAGTCAATATACTGTCCACTGCAGGTCAGACAGCTCACTCACAGTCAATACACTGTCCACTGCAGGTCAGACAGCTCACTCACAGTCAATATACTGTCCACTGTGGGTCAGACAGCTCACTCACAGTCAATATACTGTCCACTGTGGGTCAGACAGCTCTCTCACAGTCAATATACTGTCCACTGCAGGTCAGACAGCTCACTCACAGTCAATATACTGTCCACTGTGTGTCAGACAGCTCTCTCACAGTCAATATACTGTCCACTGTAGGTCAGACAGCTCACTCACAGTCAATATACTGTCCACTGCGGGTCAGACAGCTCACTCACAGTCAATATACTGTCCACTGTGTGTCAGACAGCTCTCTCACAGTCAATATACTGTCCAATGTAGGTCAGACAGCTCACTCACAGTCAATATACTGTCCACTGTGTGTCAGACAGCTCTCTCACAGTCAATATACTGTCCACTGCAGGTCAGACAGCTCACTCACAGTCAATATACTGTCCACTGCGGGTCAGACAGCTCACTCACAGTCAATATACTGTCCACTGTGTGTCAGACAGCTCTCTCACAGTCAATATACTGTCCAATGTAGGTCAGACAGCTCACTCACAGTCAATATACTGTCCACTGTGTGTCAGACAGCTCTCTCACAGTCAATATACTGTCCACTGCGGGTCAGACAGCTCACTCACAGTCAATATACTGTCCACTGCGGGTCAGACAGCTCACTCACAGTCAATATACTGTCCACTGCGGGTCAGACAGCTCACTTACAGTCAATATACTGTCCACTGCGGGTCAGACAGCTCACTCACAGTCAATATACTGTCCACTGTGTGTCAGACAGCTCACTCACAGTCAATATACTGTCCACTGCGGGTCAGACAGCTCACTCACAGTCAATATACTGTCCACTGCAGGTCAGACAGCTCACTCACAGTCAATATACTGTCCACTGTGGGTCAGACAGCTCTCTCACAGTCAATATACTGTCCACTGCAGGTCAGACAGCTCACTCACAGTCAATATACTGTCCACTGTGAGTCAGACAGTTCACTTACAGTCAATATACTGTCCACTGTGCGTTAAACAACACACTTACGGTCAATATACTGTCCACTGCGGGTCAGACAGCTCACTCACAGTCAATATATTGTCCAGTGTGGGTGAAACAACACACTCACGGTCAATATACTGTGTACTGCGGGTCAGACAGCGCACTCACAGTCAATATACTATCCAATGCGGAGGATGCGTTAACGCCACACAGTTGCCTGAGGCTGGAATCGAACCTGGGTCCCTGTTGCTGTGAGGCAGCGGTGCTAACCACTGAGCCACCTTTGCAATCCCTGCAGCAATAGGATCTTTCTGTCAATAAAGGGACAGCAAATTCCATTTCAGCACATTGTTCACGTTGCAAGTGACAAATTGCTGAATTATTCATTCTATAATTTATACATTTTTTAAATGTACCTACTAATTTCTTGATCTTAGAAGGTTGTGAATTAATCTAACAGAATTGTGTTAAATGAACAAAGGGCTTCAGAACTGATGGTTGGCTGAGCGATAGGAAACAGAGGAATGGTCAATGGATATTTTTCAGGCTGCAGGAAGGTTTGTAGTGGAGCTCCTGGTGTTGAGTCAGCTTTCCTCCATTTCTGACCCCTTGCTGTACCTGTTTAGATTAGATTACTTCTTAACTTTCGATTACTTACAGGCCCTTCGGCCAACCCACCACCCCTACATTTTAACCCTGCACCTAACACGACAGGCAATTTAGCGTGGCCAATTCACCTAAACTGTACATTTTTGGACTGTGGGAGGAAACCAGAGGAAACCCACGCAGACACGGGGATAACGTGCAATCTCCACACACATTCGCCTGAGGCGGGAATTGAACCTGGGTGTCTGGCGCTGTGAGGCAGCAGTGCTAACCACCGTGCCGCCCCTATCACTGTCCTGGGAGTGACTGACCAAGTGCAAAAATTAAACCATGATCAAACATCTTTCCCCTCCTTCAATTAAAGGGTGTTGGTTTGGGGGCCCAGACAGCCTGTCTTCTTCTACAGTCTGTGAATCAATCCTTGTTCCAATCAGATAAGCCACCTTCCCTGACACCTTCCCCAGTCCATCTGTGACTGTTTGGCCACTGCTCCTGGTCGGTGTGAGACAGCATCATCAGTTCTGCTTCCGATATTCATCCTTCTCCCAACTTCAACGGACTCATCTGGAAGTAGTCACCAAACCGATAGTCACTTCAAATCTCCAGGGACCCTGAGGAAACGTTAAGATGGCTCGTGTAACCTTTCAGCACATCAGAAGCTTTCCCGACAAAGTGCAGCTTTTATGTGCAGTCCTTGTGGAGACAACGTCCCGCCTTCACATTGAGAATACTCTCCATTGTGTCGTGTGGTATTATTACCGTGCTCAATGGGATAGACTTCCAACCAATATAGCAGCTCAAGACTAGGCATCCATGAGGCACTGAGGGCCATCAACAGCAGCAGGCCTGTACTCCAGAACAATCTGTAACCTCATGGCCTGGCATATCCCCCACTCAACCATGACCATCAAACCAGGGGATCAACCCCCGTTCAGTGAAGGAGGGCGTGCCAGGAGCAGCATCAGGCATGACTGAAGATGAAGAGTCAGCCTGGGGAAGCCATAACACAGGACTACTTATATACAAAACAGCACAAACAGCAGCTGATAGTCAGAGATAAACAAAGCCACAACCAATGGATCAGATTAAGCTCTGCAGTCCTGCCACTTCTATCCATGAATGGTAGTGAACAATTAAACAACTCACTGGAGGAGGCAGCTCTACAAATATGTGGAAGTGGGTATTGCAGATGCTGGAGATTAGAGCCAAGATCAGAGTGGTGCTGGAAAAGCACAGCAGGTCGGGCAGCATCCGAGGAGCAGGAGAATCGACGTTTCAGGCAAAACCCCTTCATCGGGAAACGTTGATTTTCCTGATCCTCGGATGCTGCCCGATTGCTGTGTTTTTCTAGCACCACTCTAATCTTGGCTCCAAATATCCCCATCGTCAATGATGGAAGAGCCCAGTACATCAGGGCAAAAGGTAAGGCTGAAGCTTTCACAGCAACCTTCAGCCAGAGTGCCAAATGGATGATCCATCTCGGCCTCCTCCAGTGGTCCCCAGTGTCACAGAGACCAGTCTCCACAAAAATCAGGAAACTGCTGGAGGCGATTCCAGAAATTGTATTCAAGATTTGTGCCCAGAAATTGCCACTCCCCAAGTCAAGATGTTCCAGTACAGGTACAACACTGGCATTTACCTAGCTTTGTGGAAAGTGCCCCGGTGTGTCCTGTACAGAATCAGGACAAATCCAACCCAGCCAGTTACCGCCCCATCAGCCTACTCTCCATCATCAGTGACGTGATGGAAGGGCTCATCAACAGCGCTATCAAGCAGCATCTGCTCAGCAATAACCTGCTCAGTGACACCCAGTTTGGGTTCCCCCAGGGTCACTCAGCTCCTGACCTCATTCCAGCTTTGATTCAAACATGGACAAAAAAGCTGAGTTCCAGAGGGGAGAGGAGAGTGACAGCCCTTGACATCAAACCCAGATTCAACCAACTGGAGCATCAAGGAGCCCCAGTAACACTGGAATCAATAGGTTTTGGAGGACAGCTCTCCCCTGGTCAGAGTCAGACCTGACACATTGGAAGATGGTTGTGGTTGTTGGAGGTGAGTCATCTCAGCTCCAGGACATCTCTGCAGGAGTTCCTTGGGATATTGTCTTAGGCCCAACCACCTTCAGCTGCTTCATCAATAACCTTTGCACAGTGTTCAGCTCCATTCTCAACTCCTCAGACACTGAAGCAGTCCATGTTCAAATGCAGCAAGACCTGGACAATATCCAGGCTTGGGCTGACAACTGGCAAGTAACATTCACCCCACACAAATGCCAGGCAATGTCAACTCTAATCAGAGATAACATAACCACACCCCTTGTTATTCAGTGGTATTATAATCACTGAATCCCCCATGATCACCATCCTGGGGGGCTACCATATTGACCAGAAACTCAACTGGACTCTCCACATAAACACAGTGGCTACAAGAGCAGGTCAGAGGCTGGAAATCTGATGGCAAGTAACACACCACCTGACTCCCCAAAGCCTGTCCACCATCAATAAGGCATACTTCAGGAGTGTGATGGAATATTCCCCATTTGGCTGGATGGGTGCAGCTCCAATAACACTCAAGACGCTTGACACCATCCAAGACAAAGCAACCCACTCAATTGGCAATACATTCACTCCCTCCAACAACAGTGCTCAGGAGCACCAGTGTATGCTACGTGCACACACTGCACTGCACAAGATCATTAGACAGCACCTTCTAACCCATGACCACTCCCATCTGGAAGAACACGGGCAGCACCTGGGAACACCATCAACTGCAAGTTCCCCTCTAAGCCACTCACCATCTTGACTTCAAAATATATCGCCACTCCTTCAGCGACACTGGGTCCAAATCCTGGAATTCCCTCTCCAAGGGCATTGTGGGTCAACCCACAGCAGATGGACTGGAGCAATTCAAGATGGGCAACTGGGGGTGGGTAGTAAATGCTAGCCAGGCAGCAACGCCCACATCCCATGAGTTGGTACAAAAATATTTCAGTTTAATTGCCTGCCCAGCAAATGTTGAGCGGAAGAGAAAGGCAAAGACATTTTCATTGCAGTAATGTTGAGGACAAGGGATTTGTTTTACTCTGAATAACATTACTGTAGGATGGAAGGATATTTATATTAATAACACATCATCTCTAAAACTCATGGGTATCATTAACCCAACTGCACAAGTTTCAACACATGCAGATACTTAATGTGAAAACTGGAGAGAGAGAAAGAGAGAGAGAGAGAACCCATTTTTATAGAACATGTTGCCTCAGTATACTGAACATGCATTGGAATGAGGGCGGATTTAATTTAATGGTTGATGAAAATTTTATGTCGGGAGAACTGAAGACTCTGGATAGGTAGCATGAAGGAAGGGGAAAGGTTGAGGCGATTTATTTATAAATAGCAGTGGATGTTTGTCAAATAATTGAGGCAGTTGTTGAGTAAATTTAGTGACAGGAAACCTCCAATCCAGACCATTTTTATATCCATTCCGGAAGTATTCCAATTTCGGAGCTACTGGAGATGAGGTTAAAAATTTGGTGACAAGAATGTGTGCTGATGTATTTCTTTACACCTCTTACTGTCAACTTCATTGATTTGAAGAGAGCATCCAACAGCAGGTGTTCCAGTACACCAGGTAACCAAGTCACTAAATATTGAATGGCAAGGCCACAGCCATTCCCCATTCCTTTTCCTCTGGGTGCCACCTCATCAGGCAGAAGGTGATGGTGGGTGTCCATGTTGGTATCCCATGGCAACTACTACCAGTTGATGGAGCAGGATTCTGCCGATGGCATTGCTTTGGTGGCTGAGGAATCATGCAGGCACAGGCCAGTCTCGAGTCGCAGTGCAAAGGTTGGTCTAGGCATCATCTATGAGAAGTTCAGGACAGGTGAGGAAGAGGTTACCACTGAGTAACAATCACCTCACCTATCCCGGAAGCAACATCTCCAGGAGGGTGATGTAGAGATCAACGTCCACACAAGAATTGGGGATATGATATTGCTCTTCCAGTGACCCCACATGGTCTAAGCATCCAGTAACATCAATGTTACCAATACTGCCATGAAACCATGACTTGACCTGTCCATTTAGTACCAAACAAAATCCATGCAGCGAGATAAGAAGAGAACTGCAAACGTGGCGTGTCTATTTGCGTTCCTCCACTCATGTTTCCAATGTAAGTCCTTGCATATTACCTGGAAGGATACTTTCACCAATGAAGAGATGCTACACAGGACTGGTAATACCCTGAGAGTGAAGTACAGCATTTCTACAATGAGCATATGGTGAACTGCTGCCCCAAGTAAACATTGCCTTTCCCATCTCCGTAACCCCCCAAGTCTCTAGCCCTGTGCTGAGTGCCAGATGCATGGCTCTACAGCAACCTATTTTCACATTTGCCATCCAGGAGTTCAAATCCCAATTGCAATGACATGGTCCAAGTATGCTACCAACTTACTCACAGCAGGATTCCACACCTGGCAAGTCAGCAACAAAGTGGTAACTTATAACTGACGTCTATCTGTCCTCAGGTAAGACTTTGGTTTCCAACAAATTTTAAGAAAGATGTTGATGAGAATAACGATGGGAGGATAACCGCTTTGTCATTTGATGGACGAGGATATATTGAGCTGAGTAGGTAAGCTGCAGTTTACCATCCCAGTCCATACAGCTGAAAGAACAGACTGTATTTGGAATGTTGTGGGTTGTTTTGGGTCACATATCCAAAGAATGATGTGTTGGCATTCAAGAAGGTCCAGAGAAGGTTTCAAGGAATGATCCCGGGGATAGAAGGGTTTTTTTTCCATATGAGGAATGGTTGAGGACCCTGGGTCTGTACTCAATGGGTTTAGAAGGATGTGTCATTAAAGCTTGCAGGGGCATGGATAGAGTGGGCATGGAGAAGATGTTTCCATAGGTTGGAGAGACTAGCGCCCAAGGGCACAGCCTCAGGGTGAAGGCATGACCCTTTAGACCTAAGATGAGGAGGAATCGCATCAGCCGGAAGATGGGGAAGCTGGGGAACCCATTGCTGCAGAAAGCAGTTGGGGTCAAGTCATTGAGCGCATTTAAGGCAGAGATAGATTCTTGATTGTTAAGGGGATCAAATTAGGCCATGGAGAAGGTAAGAGAAGGGGGTTGAGAAATATATCAGCCCTGAGTGCATGGTGAAGCAGACTCAATGGAGCGAATGGCCCAATGTTGCTCCCTTGAGTTATGGTGCTATGGAGCTCCTGGGGCAATAAAGTGATTACTGAGGTTGGTTGAAGAGAACCTTAAACAACAGGAGAATGGAAAGGATTGCATCAAGAACTGATCGCCTTCACAGAATCAACAAAAGGCAACACAGGATTAATGATTCAGACTTTCTCCCGGGTAGTTACTCATGGGCAGGCAACGGTGGGCTCATCAGTGACACTGATACCCCACAAACAAATCAAGAAAGGAAGTTAGAGGAAAATCTGATAAATAGTTGCCGGTCCGAAAAGGTGAAGTGCACAGGGGAGGAAGGGGAGAGCATTCCGGACAGGCTCCAGTTTCCAATTATTCTGCAGACGAAGGAAAAGCTGGGCACTGAGTGACAAATATTCTGCTCTGGCTCTCAAATTAGAAATGAAATTAGGTCTGAAAGTCAGAAATAAATAAGGGAAAACAGGGACACTATGATCAAAAACGTAAGGTAATCCGTGTGCAAGGTCCTGAGGAAGGGTTATACCCAAAACATTGATTTCTCTCCCTCCTGATGCTGCCTGCCTTGCTGTGTCCCTCTCCCTCCTGATGCTGCCTGCCTTGCTGTGTTCCCTCACCCTCCTAATGCTGCCTGCCTTGCTGTGTCCCTCTCCCTCCTGATGCTGCCTGCCTTGCTGTGTCCCTCTCCCTCCTGATGCTGCCTGCCTTGCTGTGTCCCTCTCCCTCCTGATGCTGCCTGCCTTGCTGTGTCCCTCTCCCTCCTGATGCTGCCTGCCTTGCTGTGTTCCCTCTCCCTCCTGATACTGCCTGCCTTGCTGTGTTCCTCTCCCTCATGATGCTGCCTGCCTTGCTGTGTTCCCCTCCCTCCTGATACTGCCTGTCTTGCTGTGTCCCTCTCTCCTGAAGCTGCCTGCCTTGCTGTGTCCCTCTCCCTCCTGATGCTGCCTGCCTTGCTGTGTTCCCTCTCCCTCCTGATACTGCCTGCCTTGCTGTGTTCCTCTCCCTCCTGATGCTGCCTGCCTTGCTGTGTTCCTCTCCCTCATGATACTGCCTGCCTTGCTGTGTTCCTCTCCCTCATGATGCTGCCTGCCTTGCTGTGTTCCCCTCCCTCCTGATACTGCCTGTCTTGCTGTGTCCCTCTCTCCTGATGCTGCCTGCCTTGCTGTGTTCCTCTCCCTCCTGCTTGCCAGTGGACAGCAGTTTGATGTGGTGTTCCGCAGCACTGTGTTGGGAGCCCTGCTGGCATTTTCTCTCCATTAGTGAATTGGATTTGACTGCGCAGTCACAATGTGCAGCAGACCCAGAGACTGGCTGTGCAGTGTATCGTGTAGGGGATAGCTGTAAGCTCCACACTGACACAGATGGGTTGGTGGAGTGGCCAGGAAAGTGGCCCATGGAGTTCAACTCTGATAAGTGTGAGGTAATTCCTTAAGGGGAGGTGGGGCAGGAGAAAGGGATACACAATATACTGAGAGGGGGAGCTGAAGTGAGAGATCTTGGAGTACAAGTGCACAGTTCCTAAAGGTAGCAGTACAGGTGGATAAGGTTGTAAAGGAAGCTTAGAGAATGTTCTCCTCCATTGGCAGTGCTACAGAATACAAAAGGAAGGATATAATGATGAAACTGTGTAAGACACTGGTGAGGCCACACCTGGAGAATTGTGTGCAGTTCTGGTAGCCGTGTTACAGGAAGGATGGGATTGCTGTGGGGAGAGTGTGGGGAAGATTGACTAGAACGTTGCCAGGGCTGGGGAATTGTAGCTCCAAGGGGAGATTGGAGAGGGTGGGCTTGTTTCCATGGGAACAGAGAAGGCTGAGGGGTGAGGTGTACAGAATAGTGAGGGACAGAGCTGGAGTAGACAGGGGGACCCTGTTTCCCAGGGTAGAGAGTTCAAATACCAGGGATCATACATCCAAGCCAAGTGGCAGAAAGGTTGGAGAGAACATGAGGAAAAGGTTTTTCCACAGAAGATGGTGACCATAAGTCATCGGTGCAGAAATTAGGCCATTCAGCCCATCGAGCCTGCTCCACCATTCAATCATGGCTGATACGTTTCTCAACCCCATTCTCCCACTTTCTCCCTTGATCCCTTGATAATCAAGAACCTAGTTATCTCCGTGTTAAAGAGACTCAGTGACCTGGCCTCCACAGCCTTCTGTGGCAGTGAATTCCACAGTTTCACCACTCTCTGGCTGAAGACCTTTCTCCTTATCTCTGTTCTAAAAGGGTCTTCCCTTTACTCTCAGCCTGCACCCTTGGGTCCTCATCTCTCTGACCAATGGCAGCATCTTCCCAACATCCACTCTGTCCTGGCCATTCAATACTCTGTCAGTTTCATTTCGATCCCCCTCTCATCCTTCTAAACTCTATCGAGTGTAAACCCAGAGTCCTGAAACGTTCCTTATATGGGTGTCTGGAATTCACTGCCTGAGTTCATGGTGGAGGCAGACACCCTGAACTCTTTTAAAAAGCACCTGGATCTGCACCTTCAGCGCTGGAAGCTGCAGGCTGATGGGCCATGTGCAGGAAGATGGGATTGGAAAGGGCACCTGGGTGTCTCTGGATCAGCATGGACAAGATGGGCTGAATGGCCCTTTCCGTGCTGTATCATTTCTATGGTTCTGACAAGCTGGCTGATCTAAATGTCTCCATGGCCTCAGACATACCAGCAAAACATAAGGTGATTACAAAGCTGCCTCGCTGACACAATGGCTGAGAGGAGACCTGATAGAGGCCAAACAGTTATGGGAGGCATCGACAGGGTTGAAGATAGAGGCTTTTTTTTCCAGGGTGGAAGTTTCAATTACAAGGGATCACAGGTTAGAGGGGGATAGTTTATGGGAGATGCATGAGGGAAGTTTTTCACCCAGAGAATGGATGGAGCCTGGAACACAGTGCCAGAGAGGTGGAGAAAGCAGGTACACTGGTGACACTTAAGAGGCATCTGGATGGTTAGATAAATCAGGAGAGGATAGAGGGATACAGAACGAATAAGGGCAGAAAGTTTTGTGTTTAGTTAGGGCATGATGATCAGCACAGTCTGGGAGGGCCGAAGGGCCTGTTCCTGTGCTGTACTTCTGTTTTGTTCTTTGTTCATTCAAAGAGGAAGGGGGAAAAGAGAGAATATTGAGACTATTACCTTAGCGACATTAATGATCCTTGAACGCATCCCTGAACACTATGGGCAATTTAACATGGCTAATTCACCTAAACCTGCACATCCTTGGACTGTGGGAGGAAACCCACACTGACGCAGGGTAAAATGCGAGTATCTATTAATTCCAAAAGAGTTATGCTGGATTTGAAACATTAAATCTGCTTTGCTGTCCACAGGCTAGACTTGTTGAGTTTCTCCAGCACAGTTTTTATTTTGGATTTCCAGCATCCACAATATTTTACTTTTGTTATGCTCATACCTGTTACTAGGAAGAGGGTGAGTGAGCACGTGCAAAGGTGTAATCCAGTTGAGTCGGCTCCTCATACTGTCCCCACCTAATTATCCGAAAGGATTTCAGTCTTTTAGTTGCTGTTAATGAAGGAGTTCACTGGACAGCAAGTATGTGAATTTTAAAAGCACTCTTGATAATGAATTATAGCCACAGGATTGGAAATCTTGAATCACATACAGAAAACATTTAAATGTGGTGTGAGGTTACTGGTCTCTTCATTGGGAAACCGGGTACTGCCAGGAGCGTTGGGCACTACGTCAGAAAGTTGTACCATCAGAGTTATAGCTGACTTTTCATGGAATCCCTACAGTGTGGAAACAGGCCATTTGGCCCAACAAGTTCACACTGACTCTACAAAAAGTAACCCACCCAGAGCCATTCCTCTACCCTATTACTCTACATTTACCCCTGACTAATGCACCTAACCTACACATCCCTGATTGCTACAGACAATTTAGCGTGGCCAATTCACCTAAACTGCGTGCTTTTGGATTGTGGGAGGAAACTGGAGCACCTGGAGGAAACCCACGCAGACACAGGGAGAATGTGCAATCTCCACACAGACAGTTACCCAAGGCAGGTAACGAACCAGGGTACCTGTGAGGCAGTGGTGCTAACCACTGAGCCACTATGCCAACAGCTCTTCAACCTGTATCACCAAATCACTTCATCCTCACACTAAAATTGTGTCTTTCAGATTACAGGATGAGATCAATCTGCGGACAGAGGCTGAGAACAACTTAAATGCGTTCAGACAGGTAAAGATCCGTGTGTAACAGTGACTGATTATCTGGGTCTCGACATCTGTCATGGGGGTGAAAGGGTGCATCAGTAAAGGGATGTTCAGAATAGGATGAATTAAAATAGCAGAGGAATTAGATTAGATTACTTACAGTGTGGAAACAGGCCCTTCGGCCCAACAAGTCCACACAGACCCGCCGAAGCGCAACCCACCCATACCCCAACATTTACCCCTTACCTAACACAACGGGCAATTTAGCATGGCCAATTTACCTGACCCGCACATCTTTGGACTGTGGGAGGAAACCGGAGCACCCGGAGGAAACCCACGCAGACACGGGGAGAACGTGCAAACTCCACACAGTCAGTCGCCTGAGGCGGGAATTGAACCCAGGTCCCGGGCGCTGTGAGGCAGCAGTGCTAACCACTGTGCCACCGTGCTGCCCCAAATGAATTGGTGTTTAGGAATAGTTCACTTAAGGTCAAGGGCATAGACAGAGTAAGTGTCCAGGGTCACTTTATTGGGACTAGATGGGCAGGATCAGGGTAGATTGGGCACTTTAGTGAAAACTCCTCCATTTAGAACTGTTTTAAGATTCATCAGTGGAAGAGGATTTCAGTAAGTTCTAGAAGAGGTGAATGATCCTCACCAACAGATCTTCCATCCCATGCTCTAGCCAAGTCATACCAAGTCATACTCCTCCTGCCATCAGCTGAGGTTACATTGTCATCAGAGAGACATTCTGTGAAATACTCCATCCCAGTGACTGGGAGGAGTTTTAGTGCAGGGTGAAACCAGGAGCCATTTGATCTTTGGACTGTAAAATGAATCTATTCACAACCACGGAGGAAACAGGTCCATAGGAAAAGTGGGGCAGCGAGACTGTCTTTAGTGGAATCTGGTTGCTGAGTCTAAATGGCTAGATTCTGTAAAGGCACTTTCCTTTTGCAGCCAGAGTCCCGTTGTGATGTCTAATGGTTTGCCCACACTCAGCTGAGAATCCAGTTGATTGGTAAAATGTTTTTCCAGTGGCCCTCATTCCCATTCTTTCAGGAAGCTTTGCAGACAGATTGTCTCCATTTCGCTGGCTGCAGAGGTTTGGTGATGCTAATGTTCAGCTATCTTTTACATCATTTCCTGAAACGCAAACCATGAATGGAACTGGTGGAGTGGATAAAGAAAGGCTCCTGCCTGAAGTGTTGATACTCCTGCTGCTCAGATGCTGCTTGACCCGCTGCGCTTTTCCAGTTGCACACTGACTCTCCAGCAGGCAGAGGGTGGGAACAGTAAAATGCTCTGAAATTGCAGGGCTCAATGTTAGAAGATTACCTTCCGGTCCTAGGCACATTGTAAAGTTTCAGGATGATGAAGGGTGCGGAGGGTGACTGAACAAAGTTCACACTTTTGATAGCTGCAATTCTTGGGTTTTCATTTTCAATCCCCTGTGAGGTCCATCTTCATCTTTCTTCAGAAACCTCTTCACAGGTGAAGACCTGTGCAATCTTCTCTGAGACCCTCCTGTGCTGAAACTGCTCTCCAGCATCCTTCACTTACGATATCATCACTGAAGACAGTAGGGTCTGGGAAGCCCATTGAGGTGCACATCCTGTGTGGAGCTTTGAGCACACACTGAAAGGTCGCTCAGTGATGTTTCTAACTCTGCTGTCCTCTCCCCTTCCTTCCTCAAGGACGTCGATGAAGCTGCTTTGATACGGATTGACCTGGAGCGGAAAATTGAATCCCTGCAGGATGAGATTGACTTCCTAAAGAAGGTCCATGATGAAGTAAGGGCTTCTCAGCTGTGGTTGGGAATGGCATCAAGTGACCACAGCGATGGGGCTCCTGCTCACTTGCCCCATCAGGCCATTTACTGGGTCAGAGGGTCGGGGGTCGGGGGTCAGGGGCCTCTTTACAGTGGTGAAAACTCTCAATCACAAAAGCCCAGGATTAGCTACATGACTGTAGGGAAGCCCAGGTTTCGGAGACACTTGGGAAGGAAGTTGTGCAGGTGCTGGAAATCCTCCGCGAGTATCTGTAGAGGGAGGACCGCAGGAAAGCTGGCAGGTTTCACTGACACTGTCAGAACAGGGAAGGCTAGGAGACACAGGGGTTACAGCAACAGGGAAGGCTGGGAGACACAGGGATTACAGGAACAGGGAAGGCTGGGAGACACAGGGATTACAGGAACAGGGAAGGCTGGGAGAGACAGGGATTACAGGAACAGGGAAGGCTGGGAGAGACAGGGATTACAGGAACAGGGAAGATTTGGAGATGTAATGATTATGAGTCTGGCATGAAAAGGAGAGGACAGAATAAAAGAGAAGCCCTGAGTCTGGGTGGCAGATGGAAGAGATTTCCTGAGGATAGGGACGATGGAACAAACGGTGACTGTAACAGAACATGCAAAGGAGCAAAAGGTATATCTGAGGAATCTGTTTGTCTCCAAATCCTCAAGCGTTCTTTGGCCCAAGTGAGACATGTTCCCATTCTTATCGATCTAGTGCTAGCCAGGGCTTGACTTGCAATGGGCTGTCTGTAACCCTACAGCCTGCCCTTTCCAGCTCACCTTGGTCCCTTCCCATTTTACCCGCTGTCCGAAGGGCTGGGGATGGAGTGAGGCTTGGTATTTCTGGGTATGAGGAGGGACCAGAGCCCCTCAGCATCGGAGGTGGGAGGGGGGCGCTGCGTCCCTGAGCACAGAGCACGGAACTGACTGCTGTTTCCATCACATAGGAAATGCGGGAGCTGCAGGATCAGTTACAGATGCAGCAAGTCCATGTCGATGTGGATGTATCGAAGCCGGATCTCACTGCTGCCCTGAAGGATATCCGCATTCAGTACGAGTCTGTTGCTAGCAAGAACTTGCAGGAGGCTGAGGAGTGGTACAAGTCTAAGGTGATAGTAACCACAAAGATTGGCCATGGCTTTCAAAGGAAGGCTGCATTGTGTTTATATAAAAAAACTCTTCATAATATTGGCACAACCCGAAAGACTTTACAATCTTGAAAAGTAGCCCCTGTTATAACGGGGCAAGTGTGTCATTTCACTAGGCTAGCAATTTAGAATCCCAGGTTCATGTTCCAGGACATTGGTTCAAATCCCACTTGACAGACAGTAAAATTTGAATTCAATAGAAAATATAGAATTATACAAAGAAAAAGCTAGCCTAATGAAGACCACACAGATACTTCAGATTGTTTCAAGAACCCTCCTGGTTCAATCATTCCATTTTGGGAATGAAATCTGCCATCGTTACCCGGTCTGGCCCGAGTGTGACCCTAGACCCACAGCAATGTGGTTGACTCTTAAATGCCTTCTGGGCAATTAGGGAGGGGCAATAAATATTGGCCTAGCCAGAGAGGCTCACATCCTGTCGGGAGCACAGCAAGATTCCAGAAACACCACTGAGGTAAATAACTACATTGTGTCTGTTTGGATTAGATATCAGCCAGGACACCAGGCACAACTCTCCTGTTCCTCTTCCCAAATCAGTAACACAGGAACTTTTGTATCCCCCTTGAGAAAGCAGGTTTACCTTTTAGTTAGCATCAGATTTGTGAATCACCTGAAAGTGGCACATCAAACAATGCAGCACTCCCTCGGTACTGCCCTCAAGTCACTGCCTCACTAATACGTGCCAGTCCACGGAGAGGGATTGGAATTCCTGACTCTCCAGCTCAAAGGAGACAGAGGCATATCATAGAACCATGGCACCGTGACTGGCTGTGGGGCAGATAGTGGTTTGATGCTCCCTTGACCCTCCCCCCAAGGAATCTCAGCTGAGATTGGTACCGTGACCTTTAACCTACTGCCACTAAGTATAATACCATCAATCTGTTGCTCTGCTAGTGCTGAAGGTCTTTAAAATCCACTCTACCAGAGCAGCGGAGGGAGCTAGATGATAATTTATCAGTGTGTCCTGAATCAAACAGAAACTGAACGTGAGGGTGGGCTGGATGATGATGTGTTCAGGGGTATTGGAATGTATTCGAGGACCCAAGGCCCTCAGATTGCTCAGAGAGTTGGCCTGGTCTCTCACTCACTGCCCGTCTGTGTTTAGTTCTCAGATCTGACTGATGCAGCATCTCGGCAGGCAGAAACCCTGCGCCAGGCCAAGCAGGAGATGAACGATTACCGAAGGCAGATCCAATCCCTCACGTGTGACCTGGAGGGCCTGAAAGGAACGGTGAGTTCTCACTACAAGCCCTCGAACAGGGACATCTCTCCAGGGTAAACGGGAGAAGGCAGAGAAAGTCGAAACAAAATAGGCACAGCGCTCTTTTAGCTGAGCGGAATATTTGTCTTTGTTGGAAAGCCTAGTACCTTTTGACTATTTAAGGAGGTAATCGTTGTGCATTTTAGAGAAACTTAGGCTCGTGGGAAGGGAGAGAAGAATTTTATGATATTACAATCACTAGGGAGATGTATCTGAACAAACTGATGGAGCTGTCAGCTGATTAGATTCTGGGTCCAGGTTAACTTTATTCTCGAGACCTGAGAGAGGTTGGTAATGCGATACTAGATGCATTGGGGTTAATTTTCCAAAGATCCCTCAATTCAGGAAAGCAGACTGGAAAGTAGGAAATATAGCCCCTCTATTTAAGACAGAAAACCAGAAACTACAGGCCACTTAGTTCAGTGTTGGGCATGGGGAAGGTCTTCAATTTGACCATTTAAGTAAGTAATAGCTGGGCATTTAGAGACATTTAAATTAATTGGTAGATTCAACATAAGAGAAATCAAGTTTAACCAATTAATTAGGCTTTTTTGAAGGAGTAAGATGTGCTGTGGTTAAAGGGAAAGCTGTTGATATTTCAAGAAGGTATTAGGTAAGGAGCTACTTCAAAGGCTATTGGGAAAATCAAAATTTGTGATGTAACGGATAAAGTATTATCATGAGCAAAGTTTGGCTGGAAACAGAAAACAGAGTGTAAAAGACTTTCTTTGATTGACAGGAGGTAATGTGTAAAATCCCACAGGGGTCTGTGCTGCAGTATCAACATTTTATAATCTACCCCAATGTCTCAGATAGAAACATATAAACCAGGGGCAGAAGTTAGCCTTAAAGTCTGGTTGAAGATTTGTAGCTCGGGTGTCCGTTGTTGTGGTTCTGCTCGCCGAGCTGGAAGTTTTTGCTGCAAACGTTTCGTTCCCTGGCTAGGGAACATCATCAGTGCTGTTGGGGCCTCCTGTGAAGCGCTGCTTTGATGTTTCTTCCGGTATTTATAGTGGTTTGTTCTTGCCGCTTCCGGGTGTCAGTTTCAGCTGTAGTAGTTTGTATGTGGGGTCCAGGTCGATGTGTCTGTTGATGGATGTTCTTGCCGTTTCCGGGTGTCAGTTTCAGCTATTCAAGCTATTCAAGCCTGCACCACCAGTCAGTGGCTAATGGCTGATCCTTTATCTCAATATCATATTTCTGCTTTCTCCTCATACTGTCTGATGCCTTTGAAATCTAAAAGCTCATCACCCTCTTGCATTAGTGACTTGGTCTCCACAACATGGTGTTCCATAGGTTCGGTCTCTGCAGCATGATGAATGTTTTCTTCCAACCCCCAACCCCCCATCCTTAGACTCTGTCCCCAGTTCTATCTCCCCAGTCAGGGGAAACATCCTTAGCCCATCCAGCCATGATGGAACATTATACATTTCAATCAGACCCCCTCTTATCCTTCAAAGGCCTGGAGAATGCAGAATGAGGCACGGTAGCTAAATTCACAGGCGTTACGAAGATAGAGAGGGGAAATATGATATGAAAAAGACTTGAGGATCTTGTTGGTGGATATATATACATTTATGAGTAAGCAAAAATCTTGCAGATGGAACATACCACAGAAATTTGTCAAGTTGTTTACTTTGACAGGAAGTAAAGCTTACCATCAACTACTACCCTCTGTCTTCTTCCAGCCAGCCAATTCCTAATCCAAACCTCTAACTCCCCCTCAATGCCATACCTCCGTATCTTTTACAGTAGCCCACCATGGAGTAACATATAGGTTTGGGGCACTTGACTTGGAAATGATGTGGGCCACGGATAGACCTATGCAGTGACACCCAAGCAGTGTTGCAGGTGCCTGCATAGGTTTATCTGTGGCCCACATCATTTCCAAGTCAAGTGCCCTAAACCTTTATGTTGAGATTATGTAGAACCTACGACAGAAGGACATCCTATTCCATGATCCTGAGATTGAAAGATTTCCGATAGATGACAAACTGAGCTGTGTGGATGTTTCAGAATAATTGTACAGCAATTACATTGAACCTTTAAATTAAATGAAACCAAGTTCAATGTCATGATTGGAGGTACAACACATGGTTAGGTGCACCGTAAAGCTCCCTCTATAATATTCCCATCAAACAAGCCCAGTTTGTCCAACATCTCTTCATAAGTCAACCCATCCATTCAAGGTATCAATCTAGTGACCCACCTCTGAATTGCCTCAATACATTCACATCCGCCATAACATAAGGAGACGATAATTGTCCACAGTATCGAGACGTTGACTCACCAATGGCCTGTGCAACTGAGGAATAACATCCTTGCTTTATGTTTAATCCTCTTGTATTAATGGACAGCACCCTATCAGCTCTCTGGGTTACTTGCTGTACCTGCACACCAATGTTTCCTAAGTAATTCACTAGGACACCAAACCCTACTGCACCGGAGAATTCTGCAGTCCTTTTGTTTCACTAATACTCTTTGGTAAGAGTAACAAGAAGATGGAGTACTGGGCTAATGGTCGGATACTTGGTAGTGTGGATGAGCAGAGGGATCTTGGTGTCCATGTACACAGATCTCTGAAAGTTGCCACCCAGGTAAATAGTGCTGTGAGGAAGGCATATGGTGTACTGGGCTTTATTGGTAAAGGAATTGAGTTCCAGAGTCCTGAGGTCATGTTGCAGTTGTATAAGACTCTGGTGCGGCCGCATCTGGAGTATTGTGTGCAGTTTTGGTCGCCATACTATAGGAAGGATGTGGAGGCACTGGAACGGTGCAGAGGAGGTTTACCAGGATGTTGCCTGGCATGGTAGGAAGATCGTATGAGGAAAGGCTGAGGCACTTGGGGCTGTTTTCATTGGAGAAAAGAAGGTTTAGGGGTGACTTGATAGAGGTGTACAAGATGATTAGGGGTTTCGATAGGGTTGACCATGAGAACCTTTTTCCACGTATGGAGTCAGATATTACGAGGGGGCATAGCTTTAAATTAAGGGGTGGTAGGTATAGGACAGATGTTAGGGGTAGATTCTTTACTCAGCGAGTCATGAGTTCATGGAATGCCCTGCCAGTAGCAGTGGTGGACTCTCCCTCTTTATGGGCATTTAAGCGGGCATTGGATAGGCATATGGAGGATAGTGGGCTAGTGTAGGTTAGGTGGGCTTGGGTCGGCGCAACATCGAGGGCCGAAGGGCCTGTACTGCGCTGTATTTTTCTATGTTCTATGTTCTATGTTGAGATTATATAGAATCTACGACAGAAGGACATCCTATTCCTGTCACTGAGGTAGTGGTTCATAGGCTGTGTTATCGACCAAACCACATTCCTTTAAAATACAATAAGAAGATAGCCGAGACCCTAACTTTTTCATAATTTAAAGGCAAGTGTCAGGTGTTGAATTCTGGATACAATTTGATTGGTCACACAATCAATCTTAAAGCAAAACAGACTTTATTCATACTCTATAGTTTAAATACAACAGAAGGAAACAAGAAATTGGATTAACTTACTTCTATTATAGAGTCACAGAGGCATAGAGATGTACAACATGGGAACAGACCCTTCGGTCCAACCCGTCCATGCCGACTAGATATCCCAACCAAACCTAGTCCCACCTGCCAGCACCCGGCCCATATCCCTCCAAACCCTTCCTATTCATATACCCATCCACTTCCTTCGCAGCTCATTCCATACATGTACCACCCTCTGGAAAGCTTGACAAATTATTTAACTACTGAACAGTAACTGTTCCAATATTGTAATATCCAGAGACACATCCTTAGCAAAAAGCCAATTCAGTAAACTAGTTTGTCTCACAGGCAATTCTTGAGTCCAGGAGGAAGACCATCAAGATAAATATCTGTGTGTGAGAGAGAGAGTGAGAGAGAGAGTAGTAGGGAGAGATGTACTGCAGCTTCCAAACCCAGCTTTAAGACCCAAGCAAGGACTGCAGCTGAGAAACTAAAACTCCTGACTCTGACCAGTCAGGCTGCTTCTATTGTGCCAACTTTAATTTAAAAAGGCCCCAGGCCTCACAAGTTGCTGCTTTATTGGATTTTAAATAGACAGCTCAGTATCTCTGTCATAAAACCTCTCTTTTTTAAAATACAGGACAAAATACCGCTCTAAAAACCACAGTATCTGCCCAGCTGGTATTGTCAAGCTGAGGAACTGTGACCTTCTGAAAAGAGTGGGAGGGTGGTGGGAGTTAATTCATTAAAATATTGTCAAAAAGTCAGCTCAAAAGTTGGGACCTGAGTGTTAATTGATTCCATTTGGTGAGATAGAAATAAGTCTTTTATTTGTTGTTAGAGTTTATTGACATCCTCAGTCATACCAGTCCCAGTGTCAAAGCTGCTGCTTATTGTGCTCATAAAATACCCAAGCCCTGTCTCACCTCATCTTAGTATAGACATTGACTAATCCTCAGAATGAGATTGAGCAGACATTAATATTAGGATTTGCTGAGTTTGTTGACACAGTCCCAGGTGTGATCCCTGACCCTGGTGAAGTTCCGATCTCTGTTCCCTGACAGAATGAGTCTCTGGAACGTCAATTGCGTGAGATGGAGGAACGTTTCAACTTTGAAACGAGTAATTACCAGGACACGGTTAGCCAGTTGGAGACCGACATCCAGAACCTGAAGGAGGAGATGGCACGGCACCTGCAGGCTTACCAAGACTTGCTCAACGTCAAGCTGGCCCTGGATATTGAGATTGCCACCTACAGGAAGCTGCTGGAAGGAGAGGAGAACAGGTAAGAGCTGCCTGGCACCAGGTCTTACCAAACCACAGACCTCATCAATGGCCAACTGAGCCAAAATCAGACTGTCCATCCCTGCCTCACCCTCTCTCCACTAGTTAGTGCTGGTGCTAACCTTACTTTCCCCAACCCCTCGGTATCAGGGTCACAACCACGCTATCCATGAATGTGACATCATTATGGGAACTCATTAATCCTTCGAATGCCTCAACCACAGCCATCTCACTCTGGATTTGTCCTAGGAATGTTTGTTTTGATCAGAGAGTGCTGAGGGACATTTAGTCAAATACATCTTGAGATGTATTTGAGAGAGTTTGGGGATAGTGATTAGATTAGATTAAATTCCCTGTGGTACAGAAACAGGCCATTTGGCCCAACCAGTCCACACCGATCCTCCCGAAGAGTAACCCACCCAGACCCATTCCTGTACTCCGTACTAATGCGCCTATCACTATGGACAATTTAGCTTGGCCAATTCACCTGACCTGTACATTGTTGTGGTTCTGTTCGCCGAGCTGGAAGTTTTTGCTGCAAACGTTTCGTTCCCTGGCTAGGGAACATCATCAGTGCTGTTGGAGCCTCGTGTGAAGCGCTGCTTTGATGTTTCTTCTGGTATTTATAGTGGTTTGTTCTTGCCGCTTCCGGGTGTCAGTTTCAGCTGTAGTGGTTTGTATATGGGGTCCAGGTCCATGTGTCATCCACAAACTCCATTAACAGACACATCGACCTGGACCCCATATACAAACCACTACAGCTGAAACTGACACACGGAAGCGGCAAGAACAAACCACTATAAATACCAGAAGAAACATCAAAGCAGCGCTTCACAGGAGGCCCTAACAGCACTGATGATGTTCCCTAGCCAGGGAACGAAACGTTTGCAGCAAAAACTTCCAGCTCGGCGAACAGAACCACAACAACGGACACCCGAGCTACAAATCTTCAACCAGACTTTTGACCTGTACATCTTTGGACGGCGGGAGGAAAGAGAAATCCTGAAGAAGGGCTTATGCCCGAAACGTCGATTCTCCTGTTCCTTGGATGCTGCCTGACCTGCTGCGCTTTTCCAGCAACACATTTTTCAGCTCTGAGCTCCAGCATCTGCAGTCCTCACTTTCTCCCAGAGTACCCAGAGAATGTACAAACTCCACATAGACAGTCGCCCGAGGCTGGAATCGAACCTGGGTCCCTGGCACTGTAGTCAGTTTAAACAATTACAGGGAGCACTATTCTATACCTAATCCCATACTGTCACTATCCTGGCAGTATTAATGGGGACAGGGTCAAGAGAATTTTAAGATCTGGCTTCAAAAGTAGAGAAAGTATCACTTTCAGTTTAAAAGAATAAAGGGAACTTTACTCTCTGCTTAAAAGTGTAGAAGGAGCTTTACTCTGTACCTAACCCCGTGCTGTCCCTGTCCTGGGAGTGTTTGATGGGGGACAGTGTAGAGGGAGCTTTACTCTGTACCTAACCCCGTGCTGTCCCTGTCCTGGGAGTGTTTGATGGGGGACAGCGTAGAGGGAACTTTACTCTGTATCTCATCCCGTGCTGTAACTATCCTGGGAGTGTTTGATGGGGACAGTGTAGAGGGAGCTTTACTCTGTACCTAACCCCGTTCTGTCCCTGTCCTGGGACTGTTTGATGGGGACAGTGTAGAGGGAGCTTTACTCTGTACCTAACCCCGTTCTGTCCCTGTCCTGGGAGTGTTTGATGGGGGACAGTGTAGGGGGAGCTTTACTCTGTACCTAACCCCGTTCTGTCCCTGCCCTGGGACTGTTTGATGGGGACAGTGTAGAGGGAGCTTTACTCTGTACCTAACCCCGTTCTGTCCCTGTCCTGGGAGTGTTTGATGGGGGACAGTGTAGGGGGAGCTTTACTCTGTACCTAACCCCGTTCTGTCCCTGCCCTGGGACTGTTTGATGGGGGACAGTGTAGAGGGAACTTTACTCTGTATCTCACCCCGTGCTGTATCTGATAAAAACTCCTGCATCCCTGACCCTTAATCATGAGCATCATTGCTGTGCTCCAACTCAATCCCACGCTGTCAGTAACCACAGGAAAGCCTTACAAGATGGCTGTCTGTGTAGAATGAGTTCTGAGAGCAATGACAGAGATTCTCCTCGGGTCTGATGATAGCTGTCTGTTTGTTTACAGGATTTCAATGCCTGTCCAGAGCTTCTCATCTCTGCAAATCAGAGGTAAGTGTGGACACCACAATAATACTTCCATTTTTATAGCACCTTCCACAGAGTAAAACTTTCTCAACGGGTTGGACAGGAGCATTGTCAAATGAAAATCTGGCACCCAGCCACATAAGGAGCAATCTACACTGGTGGCTGATGGGTGAGGAGAGGCGAGGGTGTGAAAGGAAGTTCCACACTTGCTCCCTGGTAACTAACGGCATAGTCACCGACGGTGGAATCCTTACCATCATCGATCCTGAAGAGATTTGAATTGGAGGAGTGCCACAATCTGGAAGAATGGGGGTGTTAGAGAAGGTTAGAGAGAGAGAGAGAGAGAGAGCAGTGCCAGACGGATTTGAAATTCAACAAGAATATCGAAACTAAAAGGCCTTGCTGAATCAGGAATGGACATAAACCAGTGAGCGCCAGGGAAGTGAGGGAGCAGAACTTGATGGAAATTATGACAAATATCAGAATTTTATGTGTTGGTATTTAGAAGGACATGTAAAGTTCAGCAAGATTTCATGCAAATCAGAAACGTGCACGTGCACATTTCCCTGTTTGTGTCTGTGTGTTAGGCTTAAGTGGATAAAAAGCACGATGTTATTTTTAATGCACTACGTTCCTTCCCTGCTGAGTGAGTGAGAGGCACAGCTGTTTCAATGGTTTCTCCCTAAAAGCATAAACTATAAACTTTTAACTTCAGCAGTAACTCCATTACATATGCAAACTTCTGTATTAAGTTAGCAAGGACCTCTACTGGAAATGCTTGTTCACTAAGGTAACTCTTTCAATATGGCAGCTGGTTTCTTTATCATGTAGGCTGTCATCCTACATCAGGTAAGACCTCTTATTTACACCACCTACACCTGAGCTATCGATGTTGAAATCTGCTTCAGTGTTCCCAGCCTGCATGGTTCCTGTGGGAATTTGGAGATAGTGAGGACTGCAGATGCTGGAGTGTCAGAGTAGATAGAGTGCACAGCAGGTCAGGCAGCATCCCAGGAGCAAGAGACATTTCAGACAGGAACCTGAAGGAATACGACGAGAGATTTGCTGTGCTTTTTCCATTCCTGAGATAATTTGTAAACCATGAGTTGCAGTAATCATTGATCCTTTCTATGTTGGTCACAACAAAACTCTGGATCTTATAAAGGGGCTGGCTGCTTTCCAACATGATCATCACTTTTCTGAAATATTTTATCTTTTGGCTTGAGCACTGTAGACCTGAACTTCATGTTGAACTCTTGCCTTCACTCTCATCTGATCCTTCAGTTCCACACACGAGGCGCTCAGGGAAGTGTGTACACCTGGAAAGGGTGAAGATGACTGTAGCTGGAAACTTGCCAGTGACAGAGTGAGGAATCACTCTAACTGTGATAGATCTCCTTCTTCCAGGATGGCTTTGTCAGTTCTTTCTGGACATATCACTGTTACCATGGTACCCTCCAATCTCTCAATCTCTCCACTTGTCTTTTTGCTCCAGAATTTTCTTATATAAGATTAAGATTAGATTACTTACAGTGTGGAAACAGGTCCTTCGGCCCAACAAGTGGAAACAGGCCCTTCGGCCCAACAGTGTGGAAACAGGCCCTTCGGCCCAACAAGTCCACACCGACCCTCCAAAGAGCAACTCACCCAGACCCATTCCCCTACATTTACCCCTTCACCTAACACTACGGGCAATTTAGCATTGCCAATTCACCTAACCTGACATTTTTTGGACTGTGGGAGGAAACCGGAGCACCCGGAGGAAACCCACGCAGACACGGGGAGAATGTGCAAACTCCACACAGTCGCCTGAGGCAGGAATTGAACCCAGGTCTTGGGCGCTGTGAGGCAGCAGTGCTAACCACTGTGCCACCCCAATTTGATTTGTCAATGAGTAAAACTCAGGTTGTTCATAAATCTATTGAATTCTGAGGTGGTCAATGGGAAGTATTGTCACTTACCACTATTTGAGTGACTCAAAACAAGTGAACATCTGTTCAGGTTTTGAGATGGCTGTTTTTACTGACCTAACATCTAAATACTTGTTCAGTGTTGCGAGGGTTTCTGCCTGTTCCATCCTTACAGGCAGTGAGTTCCAGATTCCTATCCCATCCCTTCTAAAGGTCCTGCCCCTGACCTTAAACCTATGCCCCACATCATTGATCCCTCCATCAAGAGGACAGGTTTTCTCCTGTTTACTCTGTCTCTGCCCCTCTATTTTATCCATTCCCCTCAATCTCCTCTCTTCAAGGTAAACAGCCCCAGTCTGTCCAAACTCTCTTCATAACTGAAACTCTCCAGCCCGGGCAACATCCTGGTCAATCCCCGCCCCCCTCCCCCCCCAGTGCAATCACATCCTTCCCAAAACATGAATTCCAGAACTGTAAACAGTGCAGCCTAACTAATATCTTATACAGTTCCAGCATCAGCTTCCTGCTCTTAAACTCCAATCATCAACTAAAAAAGGCAAATATACCATGTACCTTCTCAGTCACTTTACCCATCTATCCTGATGACTTAAGGAACTGCTGTCCATACACACCAACGACCTGCTGATCCTTGATCCTTCCCAGGGTCTTAATGCTCATCATGTATTCCCTTGCCTTGTTTTTCCTCTAGTGAGGAGGAGAGCTTTATATCACCCCATCAACTTTTGAATGGTCTCTGAACTTACTGATCAACCCTCCTATGTTCAAGTCTGAACCATTTATATAAACCACAAACAGCAAGGTCCCTGACCCTGACTCCTGTGGGACCCCCTTGACATAGGCTTCCAGTTGGAAAAGCACCACTCACCCACCACCCTCTGCTCCCGGCCAATCAGCCAATTGTGGATCCAATTTACCAAATTTCCTGGGATCCCATGGACTCTTACCTTCGCTGTCAATCTCCCACATGGGACCTCTTGAAAAGTCTTGTTGAAGTCCAAGTATATTATATCAAAGGGATCACCTTCATCTATACACCTGGTCACTGCTCTGAAAGATTCCAGTGAACGGGTCAGATATAACCTCTCCTTAACCAAACCCCGCTGACTGTTCTTGCTTAGACCCAGCCACTCCACATGCAGATGAATTCTGTCCCTTGAAATTGCCTCCAATAGTTTCCCCACCACTGAGGTTAGACTGACCGGCCTGGAGTTTTTGTTTATCTCATGCTCCTTTCTTGAATAACGGTTCCACATTGTCTGTCCTTCAGTCGTCCAACACTTCTCCCGTGTCAGGGGAAGAATGGAACATGTTTGCGGGTGCCCCTGCTAGCTTCTTCCTTTGCTTCACTCTGGGATACCCTAACCTGGTTTACCCTAACCTGGGATACCCAAACCTGGGATACCCAAACCTGGGATACCCTAACCTGGTTTACCCTAACCTGGTTAACCCTAACCCGGGATACCCTAACCTGGGTTACCCTAACCTGGGATACCCTAACCTGGTTAACCCTAACCTGGGATACCCTCACTCTGGTTTACCCTAACCTGGTTTACCCTAACCTGGGTTACCCTAACCTGGTTAACCCTAACCTGGGATACCCTCACTCTGGTTTACCCTAACCTGGTTTACCCTAACCTGGTTAACCCTAACCTGGGATACACTAACCTGGTTAACCCTGACCTGGGTTACCCTAACCTGGGATACCCTAACCTGGGATACACTAACCTGGTTTACCTTAACCTGGTTAACCCTAACCTGGGTTACCCTAACCTGGGATACCCTAACCTGGGATACACTAACCTGGTTAACCCTAACCTGGGATACACTAACCTGGTTAACCCTAACCTGGTTTACCCTAACCTGGGATACCTTTCATCCAGCTCTTACCTACTGTTAAGCCTGTCCGGCCACTCAGAACGTCCTCACTGTCTATGCTAACTTTCTTAATTAAATCACAGACCTTCTCCCTGATTTCTATACCAATATCATCCCTCTCACGAGTGAACACCAACACAAATTATTCCTTTAGGAACCGTCCTTCGCTCCAAGCACAAATTACCGCTGAGCTGCTTAAAGGGCCCCACTCTTTCCCTTGTTATCCTTTTGCCCTTCATGTAACTATAAAACAACTCAGGATTTTCCTTTTATTTTACATGCCAGTATCCTTTCATATCCCCTTTTAGGCCTCCTGATCTTCCTTTTATGTTCCTTGCGTACATTCTGTACTCCTATACAGCGTCTGCTATTTTACAGCCTGTTCATTTAATACTGTCAACTCCCACTTGGCAGCAGCTTCTTGTTGTAAATAGTTTAGCAACGTCAGGACTGATGTAAATACACGATGTGATTCCGAATTCCTAAATGCTGAAGATCTGCAGAGTTTGAAATATCTTCAATTATCCGCAGATCAAGTGGTATCCCTTCATCACTGAACACATAGTCAAAGGATTAAATTCTATTTTAATTGAACAAGGAACTGTCTGTGTTCAAGGTGTGGTTATATTCTCTAAGCCAGGGTCAGCGTGTGTGTAGATGTGCCTTGAGTTAACTTGCAGGCTGACCACAGATGAGAGTGGTGTTCAGCCTGCCATTAGTCCCTGAAGTACAGACTGAGTCATGAACTGAAATATCTCAGATGCTGAACTGGGCCCCAAGTTGAGTCTTTCGTACAGGGGAGAAACAGAGAAGTTAAGTGTGTGTGGAGAAAGCTGTAACGTGGTCTCGATTCCTCCGCAAGATAATCTCTCCATGGGTGGCCTTGTTGGTAAGGGATGATATTCAGTCCCTTGTGCGGGGGGGGACCTAGAATTAGGGGATGTAGAGTCAGTGTGGATAGAGCTGAGAAATACTAAGGGTAAAAAGACCCTCTTGGGAGTTATCTACAGGCCCCCAAACAGTAGTCTGGATGTCGGATGTAAGTTAAATCAGGAGCTGAAATTGGCCTGTCGCATAGATGTTACTACCGTTGTTATGGGGGATTTTAACATGCAGGTAGACTGGGAGAATCAGGACGGTATTGGACCTCAAGAAAGAGACTTTGTGGAGTGCCTCAGAGATGGATTCTTAGAGCAGCTGGTGCTGGAGCCGACCAGAGGGAAGGCAATTCTGGATCTGGTATTGTGTAACGAACCAGAATTGGTCAGAGACCTCGAAGTGAAGGAGCCATTGGGAAGTAGTGACCATAATACAATAAGCTTCAATCTGCAATTTGAGAGGGAGAGGGTACAGTTGGAAGTGACAATATTTCTGTTGAATAAAGGGAACTATGGAGCTATGAGGGAGGAGCTGGCCAAAGTTCAATGGTGCAATACCTTAGCAGGGATGACAGTAGAGGAACAATGGCGGATATTTCTGTGTATAATGCAGAAGTTGCAGGATCAGTTCATTCCAAAAAGGAACAAAGATCCCAGGAGGAGGCATGGGCGGCCGTGGCTGACGAGGGAAGTTAAGAAACATATAAAGTTAAAAGAGAAAAAGTATAACATAGCAAAGATAAGTGGGAAAACGGAGAACTGGGAAGCTTTTAAAGAACAACAGAGGATTACTAAGAAGGAAGTACGCAGAGGAAAACTGAGGTACGAAGGTAAACTGGCCAATAATATAAAGGAGGATAGTAAAAGTTTTTTTAGGTAAGTGAAAGGCAAAAAAATGGTTAGGACTAAAATTGGGCCCTTGAAGACAGAAACAGGGGAATATATTACGGGGAACAAAGAAATGGCAGAAGAATTAAATGGGTACTTCAGATCTGTGTTCACTGGGGAAGACGCAAGCAATCTCCCTGAGGTAACAGTGGCTGAAGGACCTGAACTTAAGGGAATCTGTATTTGCCTGGATTTGGTGTTGGAGAGACTGTTAGGTCTGAAGGTTGATAAGTCCCTGGGCCCTGATGGTCTACATCCCAGGGTACTGAAGGAGGTGGCTCGAGAAATCGTGGATGCGTTGGTGATTATTTTCCAGAGTTCGATAGATTCGGGATCAGTTCCTGCGGATTGGAGGGTGGCTAATGTTGTACCACTTTTTAAGAAAGGTGGGAGAGAGAAAGCAGGAAATTATAGACCAGTTAGTGTGCCCTCAGTGGTGGGAAAGATGCTGGAGTCTATTATAAAGGATGAGATTATGACACATCCGGATATGAATGGATTTATGAAGGGGAAATCGTGCTTGGCTAATCTTCTTGAATTTTTTGAGGATGTAACTCTGTAGATGGACGAAGGAGATCCAGTAGATGTAGTGTACCTGGACTTTCAGAAAGCTTTTGATAAAGTCCCACACAGGAGGTTAGTGAGCAAAATTAGGGCGCATGGTATTGGGGGCAAAGTACTAACTTGGATTGAAAGTTGGTTGGCTGATAGGAAACAAAGAGTAGTGATAAATGGCTCCATTTTGGAATGGCAGGCAGTGACCAGTGGGGTACCGCAGGGATCAGTACTGGGACCGCAGCTTTTTACAATATATGTTATTGATATAGAAGATGGTATCAGCAATAACATTAGCAAATTTGCTGATGATACTAAGCTGGGTGGCAGGGTGAAATGTGAAGAGAATGTTAGGAGATTACAGGGTGACCTGGACAGGTTAGGTGAGTGGTCAGATGCATGGCAGATACAGTTTAACGTGGATAAATGTATGGTTATCCACTTTGGTGGCAAGAACAGGAAGGCAGATTACTACCTCAATGGAATCAATTTAGGTAAAGGGGCAGTACAGAGAGATCTGGGTGTTCTTGTACACCAGTCAATGAAGGTAAGCATGCAGGTACAGCAGGTAGTGAAGAAGGCTAATAGCATGCTGGCCTTCATAACAAGAGGGATTGAGTATAGGTGGAAAGAGGTTCTTCTGCAGCTGTACAGGGCCCTGGTGAGACCACACCTGGAGTACTGTGTGCAGTTCTGGTCTCCAAATTTGAGGAAAGACATTCTGGCTATTGAGGGAGTGCAGCGTAGGTTCACGAGGTCAATTCCTGGAACGGCGGGATTACCTTACACTGAAAGACTGGAGCGACTGGGCTTGTATACCCTTGAGTTTAGAAGACTGAGAGGGGATCTGATTGAGACATATAAGATTATTAAAGGATCGGACACTCTGGAGGCAGGAAACATGTTTCCGCTGATGGGTGAGTGCCGAACCAGAGGTCACAGCTTAAAAATATGGGGTAGACCATTTAGGACAGAGATAAGGAGAAACTTCTTCACCCAGAGAGTGGTGGCTGTGTGGAATGCTCTACCCCAGAGGGCAGTGGAGGCCCAGTCTCTGGATTCATTTAAGAAAGAGTTGGATAGAGCTCTCAAAGATAGTGGAATCAAAGGTTATGGAGATAAGGCAAGAACAGGATACTGATTAGGAATGATCAGCCATGATCATATTGAATGGTGGTGCAGGCTCGAAGGGCAGAATGGCCTACTCCTGCACCTATTGTCTATTGTCTATTATCTCTGAGCTGTTGGTGTTTCTGGATTCCAATCTGTTTCACGCTCCTCAGTTTCTTGATGACCTGCATGGGTGAACTCCAGGGGTAGAACATAGAACATAGAAAGATACAGCGCAGTACAGGCCCTTCGGCCCTCGATGTTGCGCCGACCGAATCCTACCTAACCTACACTAGCCCAATAACTTCCAAATGCCTATCCAATGCCCGCTTAAATGACCATAAAGAAGGAGAATTCACCACTGCTACTGGCAGGGCATTCCATGAACTCACAACCCGGGTAGGGTCCCCCCCAACTTTCTCAAAAATGTCCAGACCAAGTTAACACTAAAGACTCTCCTCTGTCAAGTTCCTGATTTGGAATGTATTCATCGTGGTCGGTGCGTGACTGGGACCACTGAAAGTCTCAACGTTCAGAGGTTGTTGGGTCTAATTCTTGGAATTCCCTTCCCAAGAGCTTTGCGGGTTTGTCTGGAAGGCAGCTCAACACTCGCTTCTGCTGGGCAACTAGGGATGTGTAATAAATGCTGTCCAAGCCACCGATACCCACATCCCTCAAGTGAATGAATAAAGCACCTGGGATTTGCATGTGACATTTCTCACTATGCTAATATTAATGAAGTGTCCAGTTTGTAAGTGTTTGTTTGTGTAGAAATCCCTGACGTGACTACAATCCTGAACATGTCTGTCGCTATGTGGCACACTCTCCAGTTACGACCCCTGAATGCACCATTTGTTCTAGTGTCTTTGAGTGGAACCTGCGCTTAAAAAGTGCCAAGAATTTTCAGTGGCCTGTCACTACTGCGAGGGTAAAATTTCAGATTCATCAGAAAATGGGTATCCCTGAGGATGGTTCAGGATCCGGGCATTCGATGGCGTGCGCACTGATTACTGCTCTGCTCTCTACCATTTCCCATCAGGACAGAGCTTCACATTTCCCACAGGGAAGTCATCATCTGTCCTGCCCATCCCGCATTCCTCCCACACACCCTCACCCTGACAGCATACAACACCTCATCCCAGCAATGATTGTCCCTAAACAGTGTTCTTTACCCCATCCCCTTCAACCCCTCCCAACGACTCCCCCCAAGGTTCATTCCAAAGGGTGAGTTGGAAGAGTGGACATGAGTTTTGGGGATTGTCAGGCCATGAGGAGGGAGGTGCGGAAATAGCCCAGAGGCATCAGGGGCAGATGGGACAAGGAGATGTGGAGGTGCCCAGGAGATCAGCCCAGTGGGTGTTGGGTCCAGAGGACATGTAGTATGGGGGGGTACTGGTCTGGAGGGACGTCAGGGTGTCAGGCCAACTGTGAGGGGAGAGGGGTGTTGACAGACAGTCTTGTATCTGGGGGAGTCAGTTCCAGAGGGTTGTGGAGTGGGGGGATTGTTGGGACAAGTGTGCTGGGTATCAGTGATGTGTCAGGGATCAGGAGGGGGTTACCTTAATAGCTATCCAAGAGTTACTAGGTTCTTAATCCTCAACATTTTCTGGATCA